>NC_056747.1:502611752-502689252 GCF_019279795.1 Protopterus annectens | reverse complement strand
TTTGGAATGTGAAGAGGCATCATGTACTTCTATGTAAACAGAAGGAAAAAAAAACTATGGCATATCACATTTTAAATAACATGATTACTTTTCCAAAAGAAGGGCTTAAAACTCACAATATAAACTGGAAGACGTTATGCATTAGCCTTAAAAATCAACACCTTTGAAATAAGATATTTAAGCAAATAAAATTTACTCAGAGTTTTATCATGCATATACACAGGCACACTCCTACATGTTTAATTTACCATGGTATTTGTATGTTGTGTAGAGATGTACGAACCTGCTGGTACCTGAAACAAGCAGCAATATGAGATAACTCTGCTGGGCAGCTAGTCCCATAGTGTGACATTCTGGACCTCCTATAATTGGTCCACTTTATACTCCAGGAAATCTATCTCACTGGCTCTGCAGTCAGGACACTGACACAGGCAAGAGAGAAAGAGAGAGGAGCTACTAATTTCATTCAATTAGATTTACTGGGTATTGATGAGAGTGAAGAGCTGCTATAGGAAATCCAAGCCACAAAGGCAAGCATTTGTCATTGTGGTTCAGATTGCAAAATTGCTGTCCTATTTTTAATGTGTTGAATTTGAGAAAATGTTCCTGAGCTGGATTGAAATTGTCATTGGGCTACAGCTGGTCCATGGATAATAACATGTCATGTATGGGAATTTTCATGTCTAGGGTCCTTTTCCCCTTCTCAATGTTGTTGTGTAGCTGTAGACAGTGCTTTACTAAATGCCATCTATTTGTTTAGAGACTTTGTTTATTTTTTCCTGTGCATGTAGTTATTTTGTCTCTTTTAATCTTACAGAGAGTGCATTGTTTGATTCTAAGTAAATTGTTTTATTATTTAGTGTCAACAGCTTGTGGCTGGTGGTTCAGTTATTTGTATATAAGGGTAATTTGTGAACTTGGTGTTATCCACCTAAGGAAGAGTAACCATTTTAACCATAGCTACCATATGAATATACCACAGTTTACTTATTTTAAAACTGAATGGTACTTAGTTTTTTGTGTGTGTGTTCTAGAGAGCTTTACCTGCTGTCAGCATACAACTGTAAGGACAAGAATAAGAAGCACGTCTATAAGAAAGTTGTCATTAGTGGCTCCTGAGAAATTGTGTGTGTGTGTGTGTGTGTGTGTGTGTGTGTGTGTGTGTGTGTGTGTGTGTGTGTGTGCGCGCACGCGAGTAAAATTTTCTTGAACAAGTTTCAATTACAGGTAGTAGAATTATGGCAACTGTCACTATAAAATTATGTTTTATGAATTCCATTTAAAGTTTCATCCTAAAATAAATACTGTTTATGTAAATGAATTCACACATTTTTTAAATCGTTTATTGGAAACTCACCTATTTTTAAAGCTGGCAAAAGTATGTACTATTCAGGCTGTGTGAACGTCTGTTACTTCATCCCTTCTAGTTAAAGCAGGCAAATGCACCATTATCTTCATCTGCACATTTCAGAGGGGAAGATCACTGTTGATTAGGAATGTACTATTGTGGAAAAGTTTACTGCCATAGCAGCACTACAGACATTTTGCTATGATGCATTCAAGCATTAGTATTCTTTTGCTGTTCACATCTTCTTTTAGATATAAAATCCTGCCTAAGGAATTATTTAATATGACTTTGAAATCACCAGAGCAACAGGACTCCATTTCATCACTTCCAAGAACCAGCCAATGCCAATCTTTTTAGTTCAGTAATGTAAACCTCTGCTGGCAAAGGTCCAGCCTGAAAAAAAAAAAGGAAAAGGAGCCTCTGATGGTTATCTTCAGAGAGTGAAGATCAGTGTATGTGATTTGGGTACATTCCATTCTGTATATAAACTGATTGAGATGGCACAGCCTAAGATTCTAAGTGATCTCCCTACCAAATGATAATAACTTTTAAACAAACCATCTGTAACATGAGATATTTGTTTAACTGGCATAGTATTGAATTCTGTCCTCAAAAATGCTATAGTTATATGTATAAACTGGTAGAATCTAAGGAGAAGACTAATGTTTATTTAACATATTGTGAATTTTGCTGAAAGCAAATACTATTCACCAAGATACACTGGTTCAAGCACAAAGTTTTGCAGAAGCAATCAATGATTACTCAAAATGCTAGCATGATCTTTATAATAATTTATAAGTTGATCTTAAAAGCATAAATGTCAACATCTACTGAATCAAGGAAATCTCTGTCTCTGTTAGTTCTTCATTTAGAAATGGGAGCCAGGCCAGTATTCGATTGTTAAAATGGTATGTGTTATGCATTACCTTTGCAATCAGGGCAACTTTGCCCATATGGTCCGCCAAAGCACTGTTTTAGAAAAATATGGGATATAAATTCAGAAATAAGCTATGCTGTTGACTAGAACACTTTACAGGGTAGGTCTGTAGAATGTATATGTGATTCTGCTGAAAACATTTTAAGATCTACTGTTACTGTGGTATATGTTAGGAGACATGCTCCAATAAGATCTGAACATTTGCCAGAAGACATTAAGCCAATATACTTAATGCTCTGGTGGCAGTTCTTCTTTCATTTGGTTAACCAGCAGCAGGCACAGTCATATCTGTAGAAAATAACACATATCTCAAGATTTTCAAGATACCCACGATCCACATGTTTCTCCATTTCAAAGGAAGCACCTCAGCTGCAAAAATGATATTTACAGAAAGGCAACATTTATCAGAGAGTCAGCTGTATCCTTAAAGTCAACTTGTTTTAACATCTCCCTCCACTTGTTTTACTGCATTAACTGATATATGTGGCATATACTTTTCCATCATTTATTAATGCAACATAAAATTTATTCCTTTGCAAGTCCTATTTTTTTCTACATGCACTGTTTTTGCATATAATAGACTAAGTACAACATCATAACATGTTGTGTGTTGGTGCTTTATGATTAGAGATAATGCCCTTCAAGGTTTGCTCCAGCAGAGTTCAGCAAGCAAAGAGTAAGAACTTATGGTGGTTTCTCTTCTGGGTCACTGCTCATTTGTGTGTAGACTGGGAAGATACAAACTTTTGGCATTACTGATAAAGACCTTAGCCATTAAAAAGAAAGAAGGGCAAACCCATGATGATGAATGATGTGATAACTTTCTGTACATGTTCTGATTAGTAACTCGCATGGTGAATATTTATAGTCTGCTTCTCTGATTAAGCAGTAGCTTTCTGATATAAAGTTAACTACAGTAAACTCTCAGTTAACTGGCACCCATGAGGATTGGTAGATGTCAGATAAGCGTAGTTTCTGGTTGCTTGAGAGTTACTATTAAAAACTGACCTGACAACTACTGTACCCTATACTATACCATACCATGAACACTGTATTGATTTGACTTTAACATTGAAATACAGTAATTAAAAGCCTGGTTGGAATAATAATATTTTAAGCTTGCATTTCTGCTAGAAAGTGTGGGATGTGGAACGGTTTTCAGTGGCACAATGAGTGGATTGGAATTGAATGAATTGAATAGAGAGAGAGAAGGGGAGTGAATGCATGTATGAAAGCAGAAGCGACTATATGTGAGAGATTGGAGAGATGTATGAAGAGAGTGTATGTGAGAGATCGGAGAGAGAAAGAGTGAGTGAATGCATGCATGAAAGCTGAAGAGATTGTGTGTGTGTGAGAGAGATTGGAGAGAGAATGTGCAAGTCTGATGCAAACTGACTGAGTGAGTATGGAGCGAGTGTTGACATTTTAGTGATTTGACTTGTTTCATTTTACTTGTTCTCAGGTTGTGGAGAGAGGGAATTTATTTGCATCTTCCTTTTAAAATTCTAAAAACGTAAGGTATGCTTGCAGGGGAAAACAGGAAGTGCAACCCATGAAAAACTGAATTTTTCATACTGTACTGTATTTCTTCGATTTTTTTCTGGTTGCTTGATTTCAGGTTAACTGAGAGTTTACTGTACTTGTTGTTGAGTGACTTGAGTGCATGCATGATTTGTCGGATCCTGGCACCTGATAGTCAGCTGACCGTGACCTTCTCCTTGTCCAGTCTAGTGAGGGAGACATCTGTGTGTCTCACTATGGAGTTGCCTAGGGCCAAGACAGTTGATGTGTTTTACCTGGGGGGCTTATTTTTTGAGACACAGATGTGTATTGTTGATATATGTAGTGGTTTCTTTTTGCTTAGTGGTCAGTGTGGGTGGTGTGCGGAGCCCCCCACATTACTAGTATATGGTGTTGTACTAACTATAACAACTCTGATGTCACACTACAGTGGGGAAAGGGCAGATTTTCCTATAGTTTTGTTAAAGGTAAGTAAGTATTTGTTAACACTTCTTTTATGTTAGCCAACTATCTTTGTTCGATGAAAATTGCTGCAATGATATGGCCATTTGATTAAAGGAAGTATCTGCAGTTCGTACTAGACATACAGCCATTTGATGAACATGCTGTTCAACGATTAACCATAGAACCATTTTCCACAGGAGCATCTTATTAGAGGTGTTGGGTATGCCATGGAGCCATGGCTCATGACACTAATAGGGAACACACAAAATATGGCTGAGATGACACACAACTCTACAATGATGCAGATCAAAAGCATCACTGAGCATGTGTTTGGACAGATAACCCTTGCTTCTTCTTCCTAGAGTCCTGTAGTGTTGAACTCCTGTGTGCTACTAATACCTGCAGCAAGATATTTGCTGTCTGTGCAATGCTGCGCAACATAATTGTATGGAGACACCTAGAGCAGATGATAGCCATTGGAGGACCAAACAGATCAAAACCATAGAGGAAGAAGTGTTTACTGAGGAGCCATCAGATGAACTTAGAGTTCTTAGCTGATGCATTTATTAAATCATGGTATAACTCACAATTGTCTTCAGATCACCCTGACAAGAAAAATACTATAACTGGAGTCATTAAAGTTTTCAGTCAGCATTGATTTGACTGTTCATATAGACAGTTATGTACAATACTGTAATAATCAAGTATACAAGTGATGATAAAATATACTGTATTCTCTATCTTCAAGCAACACTTCTACACCTCAAAGGTATTCTGAAAATACAGGTAGACTATCTTAACAGTTACTTTTATTTCGGCACAGTAACTATACTTAGAGCCATTAATACACTAGCAATTTAATTTCATTGGCGTTTCTGTGGTTCACATATTTTTGACTTCACAATTTATAGACTAGCTTCACTATATTACTTAATATTTATCAGGATGAAGTATAGATACATACACACACTTTCATTACCAGGGTCTTGAGCTCAGTTGAAGGGTCTATATTATCAACTCGAAGAGTTAAATCACAGAGTAGAAAAACATCAACACATATACAAAAAGTAGTGAACTAGTCTCCCAGACACACTCCAGCAGTATTCCCACAATGATCAAAGGAAGCAATGGAACAATAAAATCATTTTATTAAGCGATAAAAACACTGATAAAATAACTGGTAAATGCTTTCATGTAATAAAGTTTTAAATTTCATCAGACACCATGTTCTTTACATCACTTCCTTATATACTCAAATAGTTCAAATTCATTGGATGAAAAAAATGCAAATCAATCAATGAACCCACCACCATAGCCTGCCTAAAAGGTACCACATACACAATAAAACCCAAAGAATTGTATATGTGTATATGTATGTGTTTTCTAATGGAAAAAGCTTAATAAAATACCGAATAAGCATTACTGAAAACTTGTGTATAAAATATAATGACTATAAAGTTCTAAAGTTTTTTTCTCTCCAATTCTTTTAACCTAAGCACTGGGGTGATGGAGCTACACTTATTTATCCCTGGCCAACTATCAGCCTGCAAACAGATTTGCCATCTAAGTTCCTTAGATTTTAAAAGTAGCCCTCATGTTTTTTTGTCATTAATTTCAACCTGATCAATGGCTAAAAATTTAAACCGATGCTCTAAATTGTCACAAACATGTTTAGCTAAGGCATTATTTAAGTTATGTTTTCTTATAGCATAGTCATGTTCATAAATCCATTGACTAATTTCCTCTCCGTTTTACCTATGTAAAAGGCTGGGCATGAGTCACGCTATGCTAAGTAAATCACTGCTTTTGAATTGCAGTTATATTTCCCCTTTATATGGTATGTGAAATTTCGTACCATAAAATTGTTTGTTACTTGTATTTTATTGCACCATGCACATGCCCCGCACTTAAACATACCCATGCGTACTATGACTGTTCATAAACTGTTTCTCCTTAAATATGTCTTCAAAATTCGTTCCCTTTCTGTAGGCAATAACAGGTCTTTCACCTATTTGTTTTCTAATGTTAGAGTCATCTGTTAATATAGGCCAGTTCTTTTCAAATATGGACCTTAACTTTCTAAATTCTTCACTAAATGTAATGGTTAAATATCTTGAAAAATCAAAGACTTGTTCACTACCATACTTTTGCATGTCTATAGCTATACCAGGCTCTACCATAGAATAAAAAGCCTCTTCTACTATTGAGTCTGTAGAGTGACATTCATCTCCCAGAATGGGCTAAAAATGTCCATTCATTCTTTTCCTTGAGTTCCTGAATCAAGTTGTCGATTAATTCTACAGGATATGCTCTTTTAAGGAACATTGTGCATAAAGTATTACACTCCTGAATAAACTTTTTGTGTCTGATGACCATTCAAGCTGCCCTAACAAACTGTCCCTTCACTACAGATCTTTTTTGATGCTGGGGATGTGAACTACTGTAGTGAAGGAAACGGTTAGAATAAGTCTCTTTCCTGTGAATTGTGGTGACATATCTCCCTTTCATTTCATCCTTAAATAAGTGAACATCCAAATAATTAATAAAATTGAAGTTCACATTCGAAGTGAATTTACAGAATGAAGTGGTGTTATTTATGTATTCTAGGAATTGCTCAAATGCAGCCAGTGATCCCTTCCATATAAGGCAAATATCATCCTGGAACCTATGGTATGTCCTAATGTGATTATTGTAGGAGGACTGAAAAACAAAATTTTTTCCCAATACGCCATGACTGCATTGGTGTATGCCCCACCACAAGGTGAAGCCATGGCATTACCCCTTTTCTGTAAATAGTATTTGTTATTGAATGTTATATAGTTATTACTAAGTAACAGCTCTAATAGCTCCAATATTAGGGTAATAGTATCATGGGGGGGGGGTTCTATGTTCTATAAGTATTTTGAATTGCTCAGATCTGGTGCAGCTGCTGGAAGTCATAAAATCATACAACACGTCCCTTCCTCCTACAGGAGCTACTAAGCCAGGCTTCATTCAAAACTGTGAGATAACATCTTTATGGCCTAAATTAATTTCAGCTATTTTTCAAAGTTTACTGCAGTTGGATTGTGATTAATCTCCTCTCTCCCAGTATATGCTGTTTCAATGTATACATTTAAACAGTTACAGTAATGTATGTACATTTTTTTGTCCAGCAGGAAACACTGTTGATGCATTTTAACACAAGCAAATTTACAAAAGCATTTTTAAACACAAGCATCTGTACAAGTCAGTTTGATACACAAATGACATATAATTCTTTGCAAAATTCCAGCTACCTCTGCTGGCATATGTTACATATCCACTGTCCTGCTTCTCCTGGCATGGCTGGCTGTACCTCCTATCATGACACAAGTACTTTTCTTTAGCTGGGACATGAGATATTATTTCTGTGGTACTGCTTATACTGTAAGTCTGTTTCTCTTATGGGTAACCTTGTACTTTGGAATCTATGGAAATGAAATGTACTGTTATAGTGACCCTTCCTTAAGATGACATTACAATTTTATAAAATGCTTAGATCTTTGTAACAGTGAAGTATTCATTCCTTTCCCCTACATAAATGTTCATATGTTATCAGTTATGATTATTACTATGATCAGCTATACAAATACAATTGTTTGTATAAAGCTGCAAGGTGTGTTAATCCAGAGTATGTTATGAATTATGTTTTGCAATTAAATTTTCCTACCACAAGCACACCTTTTTGCAGAATGTAAAGGCTCCATGAACTAAAAAGAGTGAAGAACAATGCATGATGTATAAGGGAAGCAGTTGCCACCTGCATCAGTATCTTCGGTGGCATGAAACTTGGGTTGATCCTGACAGGCTAGATAGCCACTACTGTGAAAAATCCATCCAGAAAATAGAAGATAGGTAAAATGGAATGCTGTGATTACAATCACAATGACCTCTCCTTGAAGACCTACTATTATGATATGTATCTTACAACTGTGCATTCTTTTGGTATGCCAGTACCTATGTGTTTTAATACTCTGTTACTGGGGAGGTCTGATTAAAAAAGTTAATTATGTGAAGAAATAAAATTCCTCGTGTGCAAGTACAATACTTTAATGAAAAGTGACTATGTAAAGAAGTAAACCTCCTCCTCTGCAAATAATGCACTGTAGAAATGTGGTAGTATCAATGACACCTACCCGTACCAGGCAGTATTTTGGTAACAAATGAGGACAGCAAGCTTTAATTGTGCACTTGCTGTATTCAGAGAGAAATTATATTGTTTTGTCATTGCTGAATGTGTGTGTGTGTGTGTGTGTGTGTGTGTGTGTGTGTGTGTGTGTGTGTGTGTGTTTGTGTGTGTGTGTGTGTGTGTGTGTGTGTGTGTGCGCGCGCGTGCATGTATGCACTCATGTGCTTGAGGGATAATAAAAGTCTTTGTTAAACCTGTATTTCCATTTATGGTTACTAATGTACCTGTATTCTTTTAATTCAGCATACGATCCAGAGATCTTAAGTCACTATATGTACAAGTTGTTTGAGCACATTGGAGGTCTTGAGTATGAACAAATTCCTGAAAGTCGAGATGTTTACAGAGTGCTGGCAGTGAGAAGTTTTCTAGGTGAAAAGCTAAAATTTGTACGGGTAAGATGCAGTTAAATTAATTAATTTATCCTGCACATGAAACCATGTCTGTATGCTATTCAGAACATCAGTACACTGTAAAAATGAAAGTGAGGGAGCCAGTATAATTTAGTATTTACTGTCTCCTTGAGAAAATATTAAGGCCTGCCAATTTTTTCCTATCTTGTTTGTTATGTTGTTCTACCCGTACTTGCTTTTTTTTTTGGTTGCACTTTTGTTTGTATACCTCACATTTTACTTAACGGATTATGAAGTAATTAGAAGGAATCTTAACAGCATGTAATTTTAAACATTTAACATTATGTCTGAGTTAGAGGAAGAACAGTATGTGTTATACTGTGATAGTAGAAAATATCATTATATAAAACTGTTGTTTAGTTAGGCAGACTAAAACAATATGCTTTTCAGACACAGTACAAATCTTAGTAGTGCAAATATTTAAATATGTGGAATAAAAGTACAGACTAAAACAGTTTTACATGTATTAAATTAAGAAGATTTTCGAATACAAATATAATAAAATTGACCAAAATGTACAATTGGGTCTCATTTTCAGATTACAAGTACCAGAGCTGAGTGTTGACCATGGAAAGAAAGTGGATCTGCTGTGTAACAGATTATCTAGGGAACTAAACCTCTTCTGCAAGATTAGTACAATGGTTTGTAGACACAGGTATATTTTGCAGAGGATACCCCTGCTATGGAACAGGCTCCCTATCCACATAAAACAAGGTTCATGTCTGTCCTTTTTCAAGTGCAATGTAGGTATATGGACGGGAAACAAAAAACAAAAAAATTAACCCAGGACTGCTCCTGTAAAGAAAGAAGCAGCCACTCTCAGAAAAAAAAACTCTGCCATCTCCTTCCCTGCTAACAACTCATCTTATCAACTTATTAAATGGCAGATATGGTATAAACTTCACTCATTCTGTCGACAATTTTCAGATTTCTTACTTGGATATAAAATTTTTGTTGACAGGGAATCTATTATATCTAGTTTATATCGTAAACCTTACATGACTTGAACATGCTTACATCTTAATAACTGCCATCCTGAACAGAGGAAGAGAACCTTGCCCTATGGAATACATCTTAGATCTAGGAGAGCATAATGCAGATTATCAGATTTTTTTTTTATTAGTGGCAATGGGCAATACACATATGATAAGGGTCCCTATCAGCATCTCGAATGTTGACATCGAATTTGATATTGTCGCATCGAGAATGCCAAAAGGGCAGAATGTCGAATGGGTAAACAGAAATCTCCTTAAGGGGAGATTTCCGTTTACCTCAATGTAGTGCGGTCTCGGAGTTGGTATATTTAAGTAGAGGGAGGGTGTGGGGTACAGGGAGGCTTGCCCGCCTGCCTACATCCTTTAGTTTTTTTGTTGTTTATTTTTTTTTCTTGGCATTTGAAAATTGGATAGTTTGATCATGTCAGTTCGACATTTAGTGATTCGAACTATTCAGTTTTTGAAATGCTGATATAGATGCTATGATAAGCCTATAGTTTTAAAAAAACTTTTTGAAAAACTTTTAATAAATCAAGCAGACACATTTCAGATATTTCCAATAAGAATGTTTTTAGTTGTGATAATTATTGTAATACTTGCAGAAAAATGTCGGGATGCAGAAAGGACCCCACTGCTGGTGAGAGGAGCTGCAGCCAAAATGGACTGCATGTACAATGCAGGAATTTGCAATGCAAAGTCACATTAGCCACAATGAAGATCTCATTTATCAGCTTATTTGCATGTCTCTGAATCACCCTTAACTACTGACAGTGTTAATTATCACTTTCATGCAGTAGTTAATATTGGCAATCCATGGATTATTGCTAATTTGCAAGCCTCTGAATCACCCTTAAGTTCCACTAATGCTAATCAACACTTTCCTGTGGTAGTTAATACTGGCAGACCATGCATCACAGTGACACAGGCACTGAATTCACGTTCCTACACACACGCACACACACACACACACACACACACACACACACACACACACACACACACACACACATTCAAACCCCCCCCCACACACACACTGTCATTCCCAATAGATGTTCCTGAGTTTTATACAACATCCATGATGTCTCTTACTTTTCTCAGCCCTTTTAAATCATGGATGATTACAATCAGGTAATAATGCCAGGCATTAGAGTTTCAGACTTCTTAATGTGCAGAAAATGTGAGACCTGTTGCTGTAGTAACTTTTTTAAGTTACTCCAAATCACATACAAACAATTCTCCCTGATGTCATATAGTGATGTTCATCATATTGATCACTGCTGCAGTAGCATTTAACTATATGGGTTACATCCCACCAAAGCTTTAGTGGCATCTTCCACGTGCGCAAACTGTCAGGCAACTTGAGCTGAGCTGACTAACAGACAGATTTGGGTGCCAATCCCTTGAGAGCATTACTGCCACCAAAGAGCACTTTCCTATTAGGCTTTTGAGGATCTACCTATATTTCTAATTCAGACTCAAAGGAGAACTTAATTTCTGAGTCTCCCTGTGGCTGAGACTATTTCTAGAATGTGCTAGTGTTTTCACCGGGGTTCCTCAGTCCCTATGGAAATACTATGAGCTGTTGCTGAAGGAATTTCCAGAACCTACACCCATTCCTCTAGTTCTGTCAGCTTTGGAGGAAGTATGTGTTACTGCCTGCAATTTTCCTAACAGCCATCCAGCTGCCCCTAAAAACGCTGATAGGATGTATAAAGTTCCTCTGTCTTTTATGTTTTTATACAGTCTCTTCAAACTTAATTCAGTAACTATAGCTTTAGTTAATCCTTCTGCTGCTAAGCACTTAGTTAATTCCAGTCCTGCTATTTTTGATAAGGATGGGAAGATTATTGATACATATGAGAAGAAAAAAAATTTGCTTTTGCAACTTTGATTTTCAGAAGTTTAAGTCATCAAGCTCCTATGCTAAGGTTTGTCCTGACTAAGTTTGAATATATGAGGGATATTTTGGAAGTGCCTTGTGAGGAAAAATCTGCTTTAAATTAATTAATTTATTTTAATATCCAAGTCACTACTCATTGTACTGTATACAATGTGCGTATGACTTTGTTGATACTTCTTCAAGGGCTGTGGCCACTGGTACTGTTTTGAGGAGGTTTGCATGGCTGCATTCTCAGAACCTCACAGATGATGTTAAAATGAGATTTTAAATTCTTCTTTGGATAGAGATTTAGTTTTTTTCCCCTGTGCTCCAAAGGTCATAAAAAGTGTGATGAATGGGGTAAGCTGATACAGGGTATCTCTAAGATTTTTTCTCAATCTCTTTTACTAATTTGAACTCCTCATCCAGTTTTTGGTAAGAAATAAAATAAACAGTGTTAACAAAATGCAGGTAAACAGACATTTAAAAAGAAATGGCTGAGGAGTTCCAAGAAGAATTCTGGAAACACCCCAAACCATGGGCATTTCAATAAGTCAGAATGACTGTTTAAGAGACCTTGACCCCCCCCCCCCATACACACACACACACACACACACACGCACACACACACACACACACACACACACACACACACACTGGCAGCTGTTTTGCCTGAATATCCACTTTTCTGTTTGGCAACAGATAGATTCAGGCAAATGGGTTCTTAAGATCATTCATCAAGGTTAAAGTTGGCAATGGGAGGAAATCCCTCCTTTAAAGGGGGTGCATTCTTCCACCAGTCCACACCAGACTTTATTTGTTCCACCTGTCTATCACATGCTGTCCCAGAGAGTGATAGAATCAGTTCCCTCTTCCAAGAAGAGAAAGGGGTTTTATTCAAGAATGTTTTTAGTGCCAAAGAAAGAAAATACTTGGAGACCAGTTCTGGATCTTTCTTTCCTAAATATGTTTGTGATAGTGCCCAAATTCAAAATAATGTCACTTTACAACCTATTACCCTTCTTCCTTTGTCAAATCTCCTAGTAATACTAGATTTAAAGGATGCTTATCATATTCCTATTTATCCAAATATCAGGTGTTTCTTAAAGTTTTGTGTGTTTGGATCACACTGTCAGTTCTCTGTCTTACCCTTTGGACTATCAGCTATACCAAGAGTGCTCACAAAGTATCTAGCTTCAGGGATCCACATTTTTCCATATGTAGAAGGCTTGCTTATCTTTGGCGAGTCTTTTTCAAAGTGTCATTAATCTCTCTCCTGGGATTCGAGGAGAATATTTTCAAGTCTTATTTTGAGTCCTTCTCACAAAATTGTGTTTCTGGGATGTCGACTAGACACCACAGTTCAAAGGTTGTTTCTTCTGCAAAAAATAAAAAAATAGATCTAGATCTATTTCTACAGTTGCCCACTCAGACTTCAGTAACTGCGAGGGATTACCACAGGATTTTGAGTCTCATGACTTCTACCGTTCTTATGATATGCCTGATAAGACTCCACAGGAGAAAGATATATTAATATCTGAGGTCTCTTTGGTCCTAGCACTAACACCTCTTGTCTTTTCAAATCCCAATGCTGGAGTTTGTCAGAACAGAAATCACTTGGAGACATCAGATATTGCATACTCCAGGTCTCCCCTTCTCCCTCCTTGTTCCAAAGGAGTCAGTCACCATAGATGCATCAGACTTTGCTATGAGAGCATTTTCTTGACGGCTAAAAGTGCAAGGTGTCTTTGACACCAAGGACTGATGCAAGCACATAAATATAAAAGAGATGCTTTCCCCGATTGAGGCAGTCAAATCTGTGAATCATCTTTGGTCCCTGGGACCTGTTCAAGTTGTTATAGTGAATACCACAGTCATGTGGTACATCAACAAGCAAGAGGAATCCAGGTCACCCCCCCCCCCCCGCAGACTAACCATGTTAGGTTGGAATATAGCTTCACAGCACAACTTCTGCAGGTATCCTGCATTCTGTCAGAGCAAACTTGTGTGGCAGACAAGCTGTGCAGGACACAGACAAAGGCAGACCCTCATAAATGGAAACAAGATCAGGGCATCTTCCAAGATTTGAACCATCTGTGAGGTGTTCTTTAAGTAGCCTTACTTGCCTCTACTCTGAACAATCAGCTGGCAAAGTTATGATCCAGAACTCCATGCAAGAAGGCCTAGAAGACAAATGCCTTTTATTTTCCTTGAATAGGAATGTTCCTGTATGCTTTTGCAACTTTTCCACTGAAATCCAGAGTACTTATGAAGATTCAGAAGGAATCCTCCAAGATCATTGTGGTGTCTTCCTTCTGGCCCAGGCACCAGTGGTTCTCCCTTCTTTTAAAAATGGTCAAGGGTAATAACCATAAGCTTCCTCACAGAATGGATCTACTCATACAAAGAACAGGAATGTTTGATACACCCCAACATGGATCAACTTCAACTAACTGCCTGGATGTGTATTAATTCCTTTTAGGCACCTATTTACTGAGGATGTGCAGTAGGCAATATTGGAGTCATGAAAGCCTGCTGCTAGAAAATCATGTATTAGCAAATGGAAAAGGTTTTATAGTTGGAGCCAACACCATTCAGGGCTAATTGTTGTCTGGTTTTACAATATTTGTGTGAGTTACTATCCTATGTCTTTTCTTTCTTCTCTGTCAGGGTTCATTTATTGGCCATTTCAGCATGTCTGCCCATGGATCCTCCTCTTTCAATGCATTCTCATGTTAAAATGTTTTTTAAAGAGGTTTTGCAAAAGTGGCCTCCAAGAAAACTGGTGGCTCTTCCTTGGGATCTTAATTTTGTAAACCACGTAGTAAGCACACTTGGAGGAATGAACCAGTAGAGTAAGAATAAAATGTTACAGTACATGACAAATATTTACAAGAATATGACAATATAAGTAGTAAAAGTAAGAATATGACTCAAAGTAATAATAATAAAGGAAGAGATAAAGAAGAAGAAACTGAGAGTCAATTGTAGTATAGCAGGAAGAAAGTAGATCTAGATTAGAGGAGCGGTTCAAGTTGGATGATTACAGAGTCAAGACCAGATACTATTTAGGTGTAATTTTAGTATTTTTTTAAATTCGTAAACATTAGCAATAATTCTCAGGGGCAATGGAAGTTTGTTCCATTGGAAGGCAATAGAAGAGTTGAAGAGATACTGTCCAATTGATTTTTTAGATTTGTAAATTTCTAGTAGGTGTTGATCAGAGCTTTTCAGAGATCCATGGGGGTGTAAAGGGAAATAAGAGCAGAGATACTAGGGCAAGTGGAAGATTTTTTCAGGATGGAATGAATAACTAGAAGTTGAAAAAATAATAGTTAGAAAATTCTAGTCAGCCAGGTGTCCTCAGGGCATGATGAGATTTAAAAGGCATGTTACTGGCAAATCTGGCTACTTTATTGTAGGTAAATTCCAATTTGGAAAGAAGGGAAGAGTGTAGATTAGTTAGGATTTGTGAGCCATAAAATAGATTCGGAAGGGTGTTGGCATGGCTGAGTGTGATTCTAGAGTCAGGGCTGAGGAACCTTTTATGTCTATACAATAAACCAAGCTTTTGGTGTGTTTTCTTAATACAGTGATGTACATATAAATCAAATTTTAGCTCATCATCTATGAACACACCACGGAGCTTAGTATGGGTTTCATCGGTAATGAGAATGTTATTTAGTGAGGAGATGCTAAATGGATGATTTCAAGTTGTAGTGAGATTTTGGAAGGAAAATGAGAAGCTTTGTCTTTTTAGGGTTAAGAATGAGTTGATTATTAGGTAGCCAGGCTACATGATTTTTACAAGGTTACATGATTTTTGAGTAATAGTAGGTCTGTAAGGTTATCAGCAGTAGAGATGATAGTAGAGTCATCAGCATACTGAACAAGAGTGGACTGGGGACAAAACTGGTATAGCTGGTTAGTAAAGATGTTAAAAAGAAGGGGACATAGAACTGAACCTTGAGGGACACCCATATTAATGGGGAGAAAGGGGGAGAGAGTAGAGAGCCATTTGATTGATTGCATCCTACCTGTAAGGTAGCTGTTGAACCAAGAGATAGTAGAAAAAGATAAGCTGAGTTGGGCTAACTTAGAGAGGGGGATAGAGTGGGAGACAGTGTCAAAGGCTTTAGAAAGGTCTAAGAAGAGGCAGGACACAAGATTATTGTTATCTCTTGCAAGACAGAGTTAAAAAAAGAGATGAGAGCTGTAATAGTACTGTGATAAGGGCAAAAATCATGCTGCATAGGGGTAATCAAGTTTTCTTTCATAAGCTAAGTTGAAATTTGTTAGTGAATTCAATGTTCCAGAATTTTGGAAAGATTAGAGAGAATAGTTATAGGCTGATAATTTGAGAGTTCTGTAAACTTCCCTCCCTTGTGGATTGGTATTATGTGAAATGTTTTTCAAATAATAGGGACAGTAGATTCTCTAATGGAGAGATTTATAAGGATGCAGACTGGATATGCTATAGCATTAGCTGCAATCTTAAGGAAGTGTGGTGGAAGTTTATCAGCAGAAGGTGAACATGGTTTTAGCTTAAGAAGAAGGTTTTTGATATAGTTAATAGGAATAGTTTTTAATGAGAAGGAAAAATTGTGTGGTTGAGAGGTGGTAGGAGCTGAAAGAATAGGTGCATTGGAAGTATGCATGAGTTTACTAATGGCATCAGTGAAGTATGAGTTGGATAGAGGCATTTTCTAATGGTGTGCTATTAGGACATGGTTTAGGAGTAGAAGGATTGCTTGGATGGAGAATATGGTTAATGGTGTTCCAGAATTTTTTAAGGTTTCTAGGTGAAGATGTTTGGTGAGTAAGATAGTTCTTCTTATCATTAATAACATTCTTTTTGGTCAGGTTCTGATGTTCCCTATATGCTTGGATGTTAGTGGGAGATTTTATTTTGGTCCAGAGTTCCCATGCCTTGTCTCTTTTACACATAAGAGACAGTGTATAATTAGAAAGCCAAGGAGCACATTAAGATTCGACTCTGACAGTTCTGGGAGGGGCAAGAGAGTCAAGAGTATTAAGGAAAATAGAGTTAAATTGAGATACTGTTGCATCTAAAGATAGAAGAGCGTGAAAGGACCAATCAATATATTGTAAACAGTTGTTAAAAGTCTGAAGGTCAAAGTTCGTTAGCTTATGACAATCTTTGAATTTATGTGGTTGAGACGGATGGGAGGAAAATCTTTGGATGCATACTGGACTGTGATCACTTAAGCAGTCTGGGAATTCAGGGTAGTCATAAAAGTGAGGATTAGAGACAAGAATACAATCAATAGTGGAGCTAGTATTAGTAGGCTTATGATGAAATGTTGGAGTGGAGATAAGTTGAGTGAAGCCGAAAAGGATTGTACAAGAAGTAGGATAGTTCGAGCAAATGTCAAACCAATTAATATTGATATCACCAAGTATTATGGTCTCATTGGGTATATTATCAGATATCCAATGAAGAATCTGTTCTAATAATAGAATGTTATTTCTTAGGGGAATGTAAATGGTGACTATAGATAAAGTTTTGTGTTTATTAAGTTTGTAATCAGCAATGATAAGTTCAGCTGGGTGAAAAGAGGGATAAGGCATGGAAAAGGGGGTAAGAGTCAAGAAATCAGAGTATACAATGGCAATGCCTCCCCCTTTTTTATATGTTTTATCATTATGTATAATGTTGTAGCCAGAACAAAGAATTTTTTTGTTATTTTTATGTGGCTTTAGCCATGTTTCAGACAGAATGACAATGTTTGGAGAAAATTGGTCTATCCAAGAATGAAAGTCAGATGTCTTATTGAGGATACTGTGAATATTAATGGAGTAGAGGGTTAGAGCTTTAGTGTGAGGGTTAAATGAGTTTAAAGTAGTTAGAAGATCAGAGGGAATTGTGGATAGTACATGATTGGGACCAGGATTAGGATGAATGTCCCCAGAGAGTAGTAGAGATTTGAGAGGGTGATAAAGAAGTGAAATATAGGGAAAGATACAGAGCATTTTGTGTTTGATTCTGTTAAGAGGGGAGATCAAGAAAGGAAATCTGATTTTAGGGAGAGTAAATTCAGTAAAAGAAAAAAGAGAGGATGATATAGGAGAAGAGTAATGGGAAATTGAAACTGTAGTGTAGAGAGAAGATGTGGGACGACATGGCTGTAAGTCTAGATGATTGTGATAAGAGGTGAGAGTGGAACGGTTTATAAGAATAAAGGATGTAAGAAAAGGAGGAAGAGGAGAGAAGAAGGGAGAGATAAACATAGTGCAATGAAAGGAAAGGGGAATACAAGAAAGAGTAGATGTTAGTTGAAGGGAGAGGGATAACGAAATAGGTAAGAACATAGAAGGAACGAAAGTAGAGGGTGGAAAAAGGAGTAATATGAAAAGTTAACAGTGGGGCAAAAGGAAGAAGAGAGGAAGCTAGATAGGGTAATAAGCCAAGGAAATGAGGGGGAGGAAGGTGGAGTAGAGGGTGGAGAAAATAGTAATTTGAGAAGTTGAAGGTGGGCCAAAGGAAGAAGAGAAGGGGCTAATTATGGTAATGACCAAAGGAAGTGAGGGGAGGGGGTAGGGTCAGGTTGGTTGCTGTAAAGAAAATGTATTAGGGGTGGGTGGAAATGCGGGTAGAGTAGGGGAGTGGAGTGAGCCCAAACCCAGTGAACAGAGTGGGTAGAACCGAGAAGAAAAGACACTAATCTATAGAAACAATCAGCAAAGTGAAGGAATACCACAACCAGAACCAACATTGAGACAGCAGATAACCATAAAATAGCAAAAAGTGCTCGTTTATTCCAAAGAAAATGTATAGGCAAGAAGACCAAGTATTTAAATATGGACAGCAGTCAAAAGTGAAAAAAATTGCACAAGGCAGAATAACCAACAGAAATAAAAGCAGCACGCAGCCTATACATTAGTAAGGGGTAATGTTATACATTGTAGTGGTGACATCTAAAAGAGGCAACTTAGAGGAGAATAGTGTGTAAAAGAAAATGACATGCAGAACTGTCAGTACAAAAAAGAATGCTAAAAGAGCTGATTTAAAGGGAGAGGGATATACCACTAAATAAAAAGCAAG
Source organism: Protopterus annectens (assembly GCF_019279795.1). Lineage (NCBI taxonomy): Eukaryota > Metazoa > Chordata > Ceratodontiformes > Protopteridae > Protopterus > Protopterus annectens. The sequence goes on along the minus strand of NC_056747.1, from coordinate 502,670,442 downwards.
GGGAGGGAATGCTGCAGATAGCATCTCAGCAAGTGTGCACACCTCACAATCTAGACTATGGCAAAAATATTAAATAATAACAAAAGTTAAATGTAAGATAAACTCCCAAAGGAGAGCATACATTTAAGTAAAGGGACTCCTTAGGTGAAGAAGTGATATATGGTGAAGCAGTACAGAGAGCAGTACTGTTTGAGAACACTATAGCTAGCTGGGATCCAGATAAAAGATTTAAGTAAAGGGACTCCTTAGGTGAAGAAGTGACCTATGGTGAAGGGGTACAGAGATCAGCACTATTTGTGGACACTATAGCTAGCCAGGATCCAGATAAAAGTTAAGCAATACTGGTAGTGTTACTGAAAGCAACCATACTACCAGATGACCAAGTAGGTCGAACAGCATAAATACAAGACACAATGTTAATACAGCATAGATAATGTGGCTTTACAGTAGTCTCAAAGCAAAACTTTCCAGGTAACTAAGTGAAATTATTCTGATATGACCAATAAGGAGAGGCTAATAACACAGCAATAAGTTTATAGAGTGCACACTGTCCAAGGACTAAAATGAATATATTAATATTATATTTTCCTTTTTGCAATTATCTAATGTTTTTCATTGCATTTGTAATGGAGCTGTTATCCCCGGGCCTCCACTGAAAATGGGCCTTTATGACCAAGTCAGACTTTTCCAATTACCAAATGACAGTCATTATCGCCTTTCAGCTTATCCCAGTTAGGGGTCACCACAGCAGATCACAGGTCCGCTCATGATTGGCAGTGGAGTTTTACGGTGTCAAGTTACCAGCCCGGTGCCCAACCTTCCACAGAAGGCACACACACACACACACACACACACACACACACACACACACACACACACACACACACACACACACACTCACTCACACCTAGGGCCAGTTTAGAGTGTCCAGTCCACCTACAGCATGTATTTGGGATGTGGGAGGAAACCGGAGCACCCGAAGGAAACCCACGTGACCACAGGGAGGACATGCACAGAAGGCACCCCAGCTGAGAATCGACCCAGAGGACTTCTTGCTGTGAGGTTGATTACCAAATGTCAATAAATAAACAAATTTTACTTTTATTGCAAATTTAATATTAATATTTAAATGTCAGTCTAGTACTTCATCAGTATAGATTTTCATAGCATCACAAATTCCCCTACTAGTGACAAATTCTTTAGAAGCTACTTGGATACTTTGCATGTTACAGTACTGTGCTGATTCATACTCCTATATCACTGAACATCTGAATGTAAATTGTTATATTCTCATATGCACATTCTCATTTATTTTAATTGCAGCCTATGGAGTGTAAAGGTCCTTTGGAGAGTTGGCTGCACCATCTTGTGGAGAACATTAAAGTGGCTCTTCAACATCATCTACATGTTGCATTGGAACGTGCAGACATGCACTATGGGAGACCCATTCGTAGTGCAGGTGCTCGGAAAGTGTTTATCAGTGCACCTGCTTCAGCAGAGGAAACTAAACAGGAAGAAGGACGTAAGGGCAATGAATTTATTTTCCACTACTAGTTTTGTGTCCTTTTGAGGTTATAACCTTCATGGCTGTGTATACTTCGTGTCATTATATAGATGTCTGCAAACAGGAAGATTGTCATCATCTTCTGTTTGTGATGTTTCTCCCTCTTTATACGCAATACTACTTTCTCCTATGCTCTTGTTCATCTTCATATAATCTTTTCACTTAGTTTTTAAGAGTCAGTACCTTTTCTTTAAACCATAGCTTTTAGTTTTATGAAAATAGAGCAATGACCCTTTTTCTGTATTTAGTTTTAATGTCACTTGCAATAGAAACTTCCCTAGTCTTTCCCAATATTCCTTTCAGGAGGGGTTTTCACATTAGCTGCATCTGAAGTACCCCTAATTATTCATATTTTCTCTTTTTATTTATTCCTCCTTGGAATGATTCATCTGCTGACATTTAATTCTCAAAGACCTCATCAGCAAATTAAACTCCTTAATGGCTTTTACGATTAATTCAGACTCCAAAATGAAATCAGTTGGTAATAAAACATGCTTAGTTTAGTAGTCAAGAAAATTAATTCAGACTCCAAGACTAAATCAGTTGCTAGTAAAACATACTTAATTTAGTAGCTAAGACATTTCTATATGTGCAACAAGCATAGCCGAAATAACACTTGTATGAGCATGAGTGGGCTGCAAGCCATCTTAAGCGAAATACTATTTACATGTTTTCACAAAGCTGTGAAGTATAATGTACCAGCTACAGTTACCCAAGATAGTACAGTGATATACAAATTGCTGAGGAGTCATATCCTTTTTTTTTTTTTTTTTTTTTTGGTAAATCACCTTCCGACTTTGTAGTCTTCTTTTGCTTTTTTTATACATCTATAATCATGGGAAGTTGATACCAAAGGGAAGATATTCTGTATACTAATGGTGCTGGGGCTGAGACTGGGTTGACAGACAGATGCAAGTATCCAATGACATGCTATCTAGGATCATAGGAGGTTACTAGGCTAATGGCCCTTACAAGCCTAGCCAAGAGTTTATCCCCAGAAAGAAACCTCAGTCAACACCTGTCACCCCTGTCAATGAGGGACACAGGTGGAATCCCTGGGACTAATTTGTGGTTTCCCATCCACTCATCAAGGTTGTGCTTGAAGAGAATCAGCAAGGTACTGTTTGACATGCATGGGAAGTCTATTCCAGAGACGGGGCAGCCTTTGGGAGACAAACCTGTCTTTCCAGCAGGTTTTGCTAATGTCACATATTAGGTTCAGGCCTTTTGAATGGGTAGTGCATGAGGAGTTAGACTTATGGATATGGAGCATCTCTGGTAGGGCAGGGTCCGAGATTGCCTTATAGGTGAGACACAGATCACCCCTGAGCAATCTGTACAATACTGAGTAGAGTGATAGCGATTTAAGCCTGTCTGCATAGGACAGATATTGGAAACCATGAATTCTCTTTGTGAGGTATTTCAGTGGCGTTTCCAGTTGGTACAGATGTTTGGAGCAGTACATCCCAAACGGGGTGTTATACTCAGTTATTGGTCTAATGAGGGAGGAGTATAGAGAGGTAATAACCACCTTTTTCTGGATGCAATCCCTTTACTTATGAGATGAACCAAGTAAAAGGCTTTTCTGACCACTGCTGCTGCATGATGGTTGAATGTGAGGTTGGTATTAACCTGAGTGCACAGGTCTCTCACCACAGGTTGTGTGCTTAGGGGGTGGCCGTTGATGTGGTAATCATTAGGGGTCGTGTTTTTGCTGAATGTTATGATGACACATTTTTTTGCATTTAACTTGAGGCCATGACTTTGGCACCAGTCATTAGTTGTTGTGAGACCCTCTTGCACAACGTTAACATCATTTGGGGAGTCAGTGACAGCACCCAACTTACAACTTACCCACCTTATGCTCATTGCGGGCATAAAGTGCACTCATGCAAATGCCATATCCACTAAGTATAGTCTATCTTCGTGCATCTCCCTTAGTGCTGTCACTCTCCCTTTTAATCTCAGATTTTTATATCTGTCTGTCTATCTGTTTATCAAGGTGTATGTAGTCTTGACCTACATTTCTCATTTCTTCCCAGGCTGGCCCTATATTAACTTAACTGCTATTGTTCCCATCAACTTCTAGCACATTCAGAGCAAAATCACTATACCATCAAGCTGATAAACCCATGCAGATTGTAATGCATTTTTTGTAAGTTTTCTATGGGCTTGTAACTTTCCAACTGTTTTTTAAACTTTATTTTAAATGCTCCATTTTGGACTATAGATGTTTATTTTTTTGTCTTGCTATATGGTGTAGACGTATAAAGTTCAGACTGTTACCCAGATTGAGTAATGGCCTGCACACTGTTGAAGCCAGCAGATGAAGATGACAGTTGAATGTTTACCACTGACTTGCACACCTCAGGGGGAGTGAAGCAGATTTGTCAGCTGCTCTGTTGGCCATTAATAGAGGCAGGCTCATTTGAAGCAGCAGGATGGATCATGACATGCTCATAGGTGCACCAAGCAGTGCATAGCACTATAGCTGAAGGTTAGAACATACAGAGGCACTAATAATAGGCTGGTAATATCTACTCCCTCCTCATTGGTGTTATGTCTTATTTGTGAGGGCTGGAAATAAAATCCATCATACTTACCAGTGTTTGGGCAAGCATGCTGGTTGGGGCCATTGTGCAGCTACCTATTTTGGAAATAGTTATGATCTGTCCTTGAACTTGGATGTCCCTTATGAGTAGATCTAGATGCTGCATAAATTGTAAAACTGCTTATATTGTATTCTTTATTAGGTCTGAGAGATATTAACAGATAGCATCCAAACAGTGTCTTTTTAATGCTTTCCCTACTCCCTACACTAAATCCATACCCCGATTCACTAATGCTGAATTAATTCTGGCCCTACTTCAGATAAACAAACATAAACATATATGTGTAGCCTCCCTCTATTTCCCTCCTGGAGACAATGTCCCTATTCTCAAAGATATTATCTCCTGGTTCTCCACCAATATTACCAATGAGACTATAATCCTAGAAGATGTAAATATTAACTGGACCACCATTCAATCTCCTACAAACTCCCTAAACATAAACCTCTACAACTTTTCTCAACTAATCAATTCCATAACCAGACCATACAAGGACTAATCCTCTGGAAGCACCCTTGACTGAATTCTGGTCTCTCACCCACATTACATGTCCGTGCTCTTGAAAGGCCTATCCACTAGCTACATTAAAGCCCAGATTCAGTAACGGATTAGGTGAAGGTGTAAAAAACATTTTGGACCAACCTCCATTTGTCGGTCCAGAAACCGGAACACCAACATGGGAGCTATTCAACTCACCCAACGTATTAGCAGCATGCATGGCTTGTAGAATAAAATACAGCACAAAACAAAGCAAATCCTCCCAGCCCACCACTGAGAGGTACCAAGATGATGTTCACCTATGGGAGCAATATTGGTGACATCTGTAAAATTGTTAACAACAATTGGAATATTCTTACCAGTGACACTAATTTAAAGGGGCTTATTGATAATAGACCACATTTTCAATACAGAAGGAATAGGAACTTGAGTGACCTCTTATGTAAAGAGAAAAGTTTCCTAGTGGATAGGCCTTTCAAGAGCACGGCAGGGACACTTCCATGTGGCATGTGTAAAGCATGCAGTTATATTAATAAGGAGGTCAATTTTTCACACAGAACTATAGGGAAAATTATCGTTTTTAAAGGTAGGGCCACCTGTAGGACTCCCAATGTGGTTTACTTGGCAGAGTGTACAAAATGTCCAAGTTTCTATGTGGGAATGACCACAAATATGTTTAAGGTAAGAATCCTACAACATCTAGGAAGTATAAGGAATAAAGATGACAGTAATGCTCTATTCAGGCACATATTTGAATATCCAACACATAGCTTCTCTTTCAGAGTCATTGTTAATGTTAGATTGAACAATCGGGGGGGGGGGGATGTTAGGTTGCAAACAGCCTTGGATGAAACCAAATGGATTATAGACTTAATGGCACATATACCCCCTGGCCTGAATGATGTTATTCCTTTAAAACCTACACTCCTGAAAAGGCGTGTACTTCATTAATTTGAAGGGATTCATTGGTGTTTTGTTGTATAAAAGGAAGTTGTGTAAAGTGTTTGATGTCTGATGAAGGGTGTAACCCGAAAGTGCTCACTTCTTCAACTTCATTTGTACACTGCTTTTAACTTTTTATTAAAAGATTTTATTGTGAAGCAGCAGTGTCCTGCCACTTTTCTTTTCGCAATCCTACAGGAACTCCTGCAGTAACTCACCTTATTTCTCACCCTTCCTCCTCCTCTCCTTTTCCACCCCACTCTAGACTATCTACCTCCCAACCTCCTTCTTTACTCTCTTCTTCTCCACTCTTTTCCCACTCTGCTCATCTCTCCCTTAGCTCCTGTAACATATTTATCCCTGGTCTCCACTGTTATATTTTCTCAGAATGTACAAATATATTTGTAAATATCAAATTATGTTTTTTTAAGTTCTGTTTTGTGCAGTGGTAGGAACTAGCATATTTGTAAGTATTTACGTATGATTTGTATAATTTTTGTTTAAGCATGTTACTAAATTGTATCTTCAAATACCAGGTTTTTTACCTGTACTTCTTTTTATTATATTACTATATCTTGTTTTTATTATGTTATGTTATGTTATGTTATGTTGTCTTTATGGAGCTTTTCTCCCCTGGACTCCAATGAAAATGGGCTCTTCTTGGCCCAACCAACCATTCTGGCAAACAAACTTCAGATAAATAAAATAAAAATAAATAAGATGTAGTGCCAACAGGTTTTGAAATGAAAGAAAGTAAAAATCTACTAAGCTATAACATTATATTGAGGCAATGAAGTTAGTACTTATTATACAAAAAAAGAGATGGAGAAAGGACCACATTAAGTCAGAGCAGCAGAATACTGGGAGCATATAAGAGTAGAGTGATGGTAAGAAAGTGTATGAATGTAAGCTCAAAGTAGATTTAGCAGGAAGTATACTGATAAAGGACCACAGCATTGCAGTGTAAATATACATCTGTATTGAGCAAATTATCAGAACAGGAGACTACACTAGTGCACACAATATAACCAAACACTGCCTTTAAAATCCTGGCTAAAGACAGCACCATAATTTAACTAGTGAAAACAGCTAAATTTCTAGGTATAATAATAGATGATAAACTCACATGCGAACAACACATCCTAACTACAATCAAGAAAACCCATTTCAAACTAGGTAAACTATGCCACCACAAACTCTATCTGGATAAATATACCAAACTAAAACTAGCCAATACCCTACTCATCCCCACCCTTTTATATGGTAGTGCCATTTTCACTAACCTGCACACAACCCTAAGTAATAAATTACAATCATGTTATAACAAAATAGCCAAATTTGCCTCCGGAAAACCTTACAGCTCTCATCACTGCCATGCCATCACTGAACTAAGATGGCTAGAGTTTTTTCACCATCTACAATACACCCAACTAACCTTAGCCCACAAACTGATTTCTAAACCAAATGGCTGCCCTGCCCTTACCTCAATCCTACAATCATACACCCCCCACTAGAACACTAAGATCTTCCTGTAAACTGATGCTTACAGTAGCCAAAGACAACAAAAGAGCAGGACAATGCCTGTTCTCCCATACCATAGCTAAGCTGTGGAATAACCTTCCATCTGAAATAACCCAAATTGATCACCCAAAACTTTTAAGGCAGCCCTAAAAATGCATTATCTAGACAATCCATCCTGCACCTGCCTCAAAAGCAAACCACCTTAGACAATATACTTCACCAAATACTACAATGAAAAAATCTTTGCAAAAATCCAGTTTTCACATTTACTAGTGTATTCTTACTACATAGGAGACTGGAATTTCACCAAGGAAGGAAATGATGTAACACTACTATTCAACTGTAAACTTGTTTTATTTTTCACCTGTCATATCTTCAGTGTGTGTGTTCATATTCTATGTTTTTTTTCTTCCTCTTATATCAGTAACATTGTCACATTGTGTTTAATTATTGTGTTCCTTTGTATTTTGCTTGTGGAGCTTTTCTCCCCGGGCCTACACTGAAAATGGGTTTCTGACCCAGTGGACTTTCCCGGTCAACAAATGTTAATAAATAATAATAAATAAATAACACCATCACTTATAAAATATTCATGGGTTTAACCAGTACAGCGAAACAGTGTTTTTTGTGTTTATCGGTTCATTGAACCGATATTTGCGAAAGTGCACTTTCACGTACATGGTCCTCTACTTTTCTTTTTTGAAATAATTAAATTTTGACAAAGAAAAGTAGATCCACACACACACACACACACATATATATATATATATATATATATATATATATATATATATATATATATATATATATATATATATATATATATATATATATAAAGTATATATAAATGTATTATGTGTGTGTGTGTGTGTGTGTGTGTGTGTGTGTGTCTGTGTATATGTATTTATATACCAGAACACCAGCAATTCAGATTACATACATATCTGTTGATGGGTAACATGCTCAGCATGCATAAAGCTTATCTGATTTATCTGATCTGAATGAAAGTGTTACAAATATAACACACTACCAAAGTCACTGTTTTACACACTCTTAGAACAAATAGAAATGTAATAACATATGACACATACCTGCTCTATGAAGGAAGATAGTGACTGAGTGTAAGATGAGACAACGCTCAATAGAATTTTAAATGCTTTTGGAAAAATAAAATTTGCTTCAGATAACTGGCTTCTTTAGAAAGTTTCCCAGCAAATGCAGTTATTAATTTACCTCTTAGTACTTCATCCAAAATGGCAAAAAGTTTACTTTCCTGAGCATACAGCTTCATCTTAGCAGCATAATGCATTACACTTTTTTTTTTTGCCAAAAAGGAGTGTACCCTTTTTTTTTGGGGGTGGGGGGTGGTATGTATAATGAGAAAAAAAATGTAATGATGGATGTGGAAGGAGAAGTAAAGTATAAACGATGAAATTATGGGTATAATGGAGACATATGTAAGGAGGATTTATAAAAAAGAGAATAAGAAATTAATTGGTAGAGGAGATAGAAAAATAAAGTGCAAGACAGGAAAGAGAAAAAGTAATGGATGAAGGAAATTAGGAGTCGGCACCTTGACCAGATATATTAATATATATTTTTAAAACAGAATGACTGATTTGGAAAATGACTTTTTGGAAGTTATAGATGAGTGGATGAAGGAAGGAATAAAAGATGAGGAAATACATAGTTGGGTAACAAAATGTATATGGAAAAAAAGAGGCAGTAAGAAATTGGAGTCCTGCGATGCTAGGAAGCATAGATTGTATTTTTTTTATGAAGATCACTCAGAAAAGACTGATGAAAATTTTTGTTCAAATATTAAAGTACGGCACAAATGGAGTGAATGAAAGAAGACTCAATGGAATACTTGTAATTTTGAAAAAAGTAGTAGACTTTCTGTAATAAATTCAAAAGGTGAAGTGAAAAGTATAACCTGTTATGTTGGGAAAGCATTTAAGAGTGGCAGTCACAAGAAATTAGGAACATGTAAATGGTTATGGGAATAGTAAAGAGATGATAGGAGTTAAGTCAGATTATGAGAGGTCATGGGTATTGGTAATGATGAATAGGTGGGTAGAGGAGAGAGGTAAAGTTAGGAAAAAGGTGTAAAGCAAGGAAACTCATTGAAAGTGTAGCTGCTTGTCATGGTGATGAATGCAGTTATGCAGACTTGTGGATGGCAGCTCTTAGAGGCAAGATGGGAAGCTTGGGATGTGATAAGGTTGCCATAATATTATCTTTTGTAGATGATCTAGTATTAATTACAAAGAACAAGGTCTGGATGAAGAAAGTAATGGTTCGTACAGGGGTCTATATCATATACTCGAACTGTGATAACTCTGAATACCAAAACATCGAACTGAAAACTTCGAAATGTAATTACTCCGAACACTCAAACCATCGAAAAACGGAACTCTAAATAGCAACGGTCGGCCAGCTTCACACCCGTACTACCTGAAATAATAACTTTAACAAACAACCACTACACCTGTGAGATATTACATAACACACCCCATCCGCCACATCAACCTACACTGCAAGCATGTCCATGAATAATTTTTAAAGTGTACTACTGAGTATATATTTGAAACCCAATAGAAGCAAATAAGGTAGACCAAAGTATTTACATGACGTTGCATGCTATACCACCATCATCGCTACTCTAGACTGTTAAAAGCATAGCTGCTGCATTAACGAATTCCACAGCAGTATACTCTGACCTGTTACATATGACAGCCTGCAATCTCGGTTGCCTTTCAATGTTTTTATTTTTCTTGGATGATGAAGGGCAACTTGATCTCATAAATAGCTGCATGTCATCAACCCTGTTCTGCTCCCTAACAGGTACATTGATTATGGATGGTATGTGAGACATGCGTCTACCTAGCAAACAACGAAGACACCTATGCCATCCTTCCAGATAATTCTGTGTTCTGGGTAGTGACAGTTCATTCGGGCAATGTGCATTTCAGAATTCAACTGGAGATCGACTAACACCGGCAGTTCTTGTCAGTTGCTTTCTAGGACGACCTACGACATACACTTCAGAGAAGTATAGCAGTAACTCCTTAGTATCAGGGTAGAAGATTTCACTAATGCACCTAAATGCCTCTGCTACATCCTCTACATTCAGGAAGGCAAGGGCAATCAGCCACTTGACATCTAACTGCAATGCAACATTTTTCCCATGCACACTAGCTAACCCAAGCAACTGCACCTTTCTCCACACTGCTTGTGTGAAATGGAAGAAACATCCCTTGCTGATCACAGACAAGAAATTATGCCTAACACTCTTAATTGCAGTCACCTCAAAGTCTGTCAGTATGTATTTCACACTGTACTGTAACTGTATTGAGGACCGTAGCTCATGCACACATTCTCACAGAAAGTTATATGCCTTATAGGACTTCTTTGACATTAAGGAGAACACTAGGGGCAAACATTTAGTTGAATCCCTGAATGTTATCAAGCCATCAATGGTATACAATTGCCTACATAGTCTTCCTGTTGTTGGGAATATACCATCCATGAACCATATCTGTGTACTGCATAAATCTCTCAGATTTTCCTTTGTAGTATACACCAATACATGGGTATTAGTATGAATGTCTGCCTTCCATGCTTGTATGAACATGCCCTGTTTTAAAGGACATTTTGTTGTGTCCACAGCACTAATGTTTCCAGCCACAAACTTATAGGTTAGCATCTTCCTTCTCCTGTCCCTCTTAACCTGTTGCAGCATGGACCTCCTAGACTGTAAGGTCATCATGGTTTCAACAGGTGTAGTACCCACCACATCATCCACCAGTACAGCTGGTGTACTTGTACTACAACCTGCACTTTCCTTTAATTCATGGCAGGCTCGATAGTTCTCTTCCTCTGCCACATCGGGAGCATGCTGGTGACTAACAGACTTTAACAGACAGTCTCCGCCAACTAGCTTTTCTGTTATAGTCCTACCTCTACATTTATGTAGGATCTTAAATTTACAGCACCAGTACCATTTTTGGTTGATGATTTTCTCTAGATTATAGAGATATCCATCAGCTTGCAACATTTATGTTCTCTTCCGTGACATTACACACTCAAAAAGTGTACCTAGTATTCCAGGAGCAGCAGGATATGCAGCGGCAGCCATATTGCAATTCGGTCACAGCTAAGTGCAGGGGAGGAAGTGGGAAATGTTTACATTTATACAGTTTAGTAAGAACACATCATGATATCTGTATGTTATGTATATACTGGAGCACATTTACGTGCATGCACATTTTTTATCCTTATGACATGTTACATCATTATTTAGTACCCTACTTTATGCATATGCATGCTTTTGACAGTGACGTAACCATCAGTCAGTTCAGAAGGGCCAAATATGAGCATTCGGAGCTCCGATCTTCGAAGTTATGAGTTTTTGGACTACGTTTTGAAGTTTCAGTTCGATGTTTTGGCATTTGGAGTTATCACAATTCGAATATATGATATAGACCCTTAATACAGAAATCTAGTTACAGATAGGTTTAAAATGAATAAGTAAAATAGCAAATGGTTTGGAGATTTAAAGATTTTATTTGTTTTTTTTTTCCTTTCTTAAGGAAGAAATTTGTGTGTTGGGGTAAGATTTAGGAAATAACAGGTTGTGGGAAAAAAAAGTATGTTAAAAAATAAGGAAATTAAGTGCATCATGGAAAGTTTTTCAATTGTTTCTTAAAACAAAGGTATATATGTTGAACACATGTTATGAACATTAGTTTATATAGGAGGTTATATATGTTTCCAAGTTTGTTGTAAAAAAAAAAAAAAAAAAACATTTTCTGTGAGGATCAAGATTAAATCATGTGAAGAGAGGAATAATATACAATGAGAATAAATGTGGGGACTGAATTTAGTTAAGTCTATTATAATTTTTGTCTTCAGTTCCTTTGTATTCATATTAAAATTTGTAAGTGAGGGGAAAATATGATCCAGGGGATTCATGAAAAGACCTAGAGAGCCGTACAGCTCAACTAAAAAGACCCTGATCCTGCAACACAGTATTTTGTGATTCAGGGACATGTTAACTGTTATGAGGAAAGATATCTATACTGGCTAATTTGCATATCTGTGAATCACAGTTACTACTATGATGTGCAGATCATTGGTATTCCCGACAGTCACTCTCCCATACACAAATGTATATACTCATAAATACATACACTTACTCATACACCACATAATCCCTGTACCTGTCACTGACATGTCTGCCCCCCCAATCTAATGGTTCCCTCCACCCCTGATTGTTGAAGTGACATTTATGTTATGAGTGCAGTTTCCTTGGTGGCTACTGTTTTCCCCCATCCCCAGCCACCATAATAGTTTGTTTTATTACAGCATAAGTGTAGCATCTCTGGTGGCTAGGGTTTCCCTTGATTCATGTAATAGTTTCAGGGTTATTACAACACAAGTGTAGTTTTCCATGTGGCAGGTGTTCCACAACCCCTGATCCCCATACTGCTGTGCATATCACCATGACATTTAGTTTACAGTAAGCAAAATCCCTGGTGTCTAGTGGCTCCTGCCCCCACTCCCCAAACTGCTATAATTGCCATTATGATGCACAGTTTAGAGTAAGCCCTAGTGTATCCCCCCCTCACATTGATGATAAACACTTCTCAGCAAATGTTTTTTGAATCACTCAGTAAGTAGATGCCTTCCTGGAGGTAGTTCTGTGGGAGAGAGCACATGGCTAATTAGCATATGCTTCTTTCCATTAACATTCAGCATGACCATGGAACCAGCACTATGCTGTGCTGCTCATCTTCATACTACAGCACCATGCATCACCATGTTAGGGCCACCACTGAATGGAAAATATATTGTTATGAATGCCCTCACATATTAGGAATGTTATTATTTAAAAATATAAAATGATTTTGATAAGGGCAAGTCAACAGAAAAGGAAGAAAAAAATTAAAGAAGATAAGGGATATTAAAGTAATTAGGGTATGTAAAAGATAGTAAAGAAATAATGAAAAATATTTTTATGTGTACCTATGGGGAAAGGTGGGAAATTATGCTAAGAGTGTGATTAAAGTAAGGCAAAATAAATTTTAGTTGTTTTCTGAAAGAGTTGTTATATAAATTTTGTTGAATAAATTGCCTTTTAAAGAGAATGGGCAGTTAGCCTCGTACTAACCTATGAACCTATGAATATCAGATATGAAGCAAAGGACAAATGTGCAATTTATATAAAGCAAAATAAACTTCTAGTATTATTTTTTTACTGTGAAAGAAGTAGGAGATATTGGTCTCCTTTTAGAAGCTCATATAAGTAGTAATGGTTTGAGAATCTTGATATGATTATGGTAAAATATAAAGAAAGAAATAAGACAGACAGTGATAGTTTAAATAAAGTTTTGTTTATTGCAATATGATATTTATGGAGCATATCTTGTGAAAAATTGTTATGTAACAAAACATGAAGATGAAGAGATAATGTTGGAAATAAAAATGTGGTTGTGACTGAAAGGCTGATGATGGTAAGGAAATAAACATGTATATATTATATATAGAAGGTTTACAAGTGAAGACAAAAATGTAAAGTATATATAAAGTAAAGGTGTTTAATATAGAGGATTATGATCAGGTCAGCAATCACAGCCTGCTTATTATGTGTTAGAGACATAGATGCCAATAAAATCACCTTGAGAGTGAATGAATGAATGTTATTCATTGTGCCATTATGTTTACTAATGAATATGTGTATTAGGCGTGTCTGGTAACTACATAAACAATACAGAGGACTATGACTAGATGTCATATGCTTGAGAAATTGATGTTAAGAAATTCACCAAGAAATTCACCTCAAGCGCTGACTTGAGCAAAGCTTGAGAGGTGAATCTTGGCATCCATTTCATGAATGTATATTTAGATTGTCAAGACTGGAGAGACTTGATCATACCTCTTTGTAGTATATGGAGCTTCTCCTGCTCAGTTTACTACCAGTTACATACATGGAGAGAGAGAGAGAGAGAGAGAGAGAGAGAGAGAGAATGTAAGAAATTAAGTGTTTTACAGCTTTGAAAGCTGTAAAGTACTTAGCGCTGTTACACATGTATTTGCAGTACATGGATCTTTGGCTGTTTCAGTGTATTATAAGAAATGTAGAAAAAAGTGTAGGAGTGTTAACTGTATGAGTATTAGCTGTCTTAAATGAAGAATCCATATGCCATATGCATCTCTGTTTTGTAATCTATTAAACAGTTGCAATGCACTTCATGCTGCCACCCACAGAAAAAGCAATACGTCAGCATGAAATGTATTATCACTTTTAATTTCATAGTCATAGGACTGGTGCATGAATCCTGACTTCAGAATGGCAGGATACGACTGTGGATCCTAGGAACAGAAAATTACTAATCATAAATGTGTAACTGTTAAAACAGTCTAAAGTCTTCATTATTCAGCAGTCTATCACTGGGGTGCTTTCTGGGCTTTTGGTAACACAAGTGTCACTTGAAATCTGATGTAACCAGAATCAGTTATCTCCTTACAGTATTTATACAAGACTAAGTGTAGCTTTAACAGTCTGTTAGGAACAATTTTACTTTAGAAAAGTTAATGTGTATGCAGACAAAACAATCAAGCCTTTTTATCCAAAGTTTATTTTTTTTGTAAATTATCTCCTTACAGCAGCCCAGTATGCTTCAACCATCAGTGTCTACAGGCTTTCTAATGGCATTGTCTTTATGAAGCAAATTTCTGTAAATATAGCAACGAGTGTGTGCAGAGAGAAAACAGAATTTCAAAGCTACAGAATCTTATCCTCATGGATTAAAATTAACATATATTTTCACATTCATAAGACATAAAACAACAGCAGTAGTATTTACCATCAAGTCACAGTAGTTCAGAACAGCTCGGTATCAATTTTGCTATATAATAGGTGATGTCTACAACTGCATATTGAGTATACTACTGCCATGCCTGGGTTCTATCAGTGGTATGGAGACCCACATAAAAAGTATTACATCACAGATGAGCAGGAGTCAATATGGAAGCATCTGTAACATTTATTGTCATGGCAGCACCTACCAAGGAAGGAGGAACCACATGATACCCAACATGCAGGCTAGCCTTAAGGGTACTACCAGAGCCATAGCAAAGTCAAAGGTGAAGACCAAAAATTATTGGGATTTGGCTTTTTAAATGAACTCTGGTATTGCATTTTGAATCCCATCAGCAACTATTAATGATGTCCTCCTAACATTTTGCATCAGGGCAGCCATCCCCTTCACTTGTGATGTTCACCATTCGATCACTACAGCAGTAGCCTGAAGCTATATGGGACATATCCTGACAAGTTTTGGACCATTTGGGTAGCTTTCAAAGCTTCAAACCAACTTTCATGCACCCTAGTCATGGCCCTGCATGTGGGAAGAAAAATAAATTTGGTGGCTAGGTTGGCAAAACTTCAGAACTTTCTTGTCACCAAAGAGTGCAGTTCTCTTTGGTTTTCAGCAGATTAACTGTTGACTAGTGCGTCCATGAGGCTGGGCAATTAACTTTCCTATTGGGAATTGCCTTCCACAATATTAATATTTCTAAAGAAATTGGTTTTACTTTTCTCAGGAAACTAATTTTTAATCCTTGTGAGATGTTTTAGTGGCTGTCCTTGAAGTTTTACCTCAGAAACATATACGTTGACTTATGGGCTCTTGAAGGTGATCTCTTTTAAATACTTGATTATTTCAGGGAATTAGCAACTTTCTCATCAATTTAAATTTTTCAGGGTCTTTTGTTTTATCTTTGATAGTTGTTATTTAAAACTTTTACCTCAAAACTTTAAAATTCAATCTACATTATTTACCAGCTTAACTAAGCTCAGTCAGCCTTTTGCTAGGCATCTTTTTTGGCTGCCATTTGGTCTTGGGTCCCACTGGGGATTTCCTGGTGTACATGAAATTTTTTTAGAGAAAAGTGTACTAATTGCATAGAACAGTGTTATGAAGGACTGAAAAGTGTGCATTTAGTCCTTGTCATTAAACTGTTTTACCTCAAACACTAAATTTGTTACTTAAAAGGCATCTCCGATTTTTCTTATCTCTGCTATCCACATGATAGATACTATACTTAGCTGACACATTTCTGAGTCCCAGTGGGCATTCCCCTCCTAAAATGATATCTTTGTAAGAAAAAAAGTGTAATTTATTGAAATGTGTTTCTAGGGAATGGGACTTTGGTGAATGTTACATTGAGTTTTACCCTTAGCTTTAAAGTTTCTGTCAGGAGGTAAAACCAACTCTTTCACTTTATCTGCTTTTCAGACATCTTTTGCAGTTGACAGTTAGCCATGAATTCCTTTGGATATTCCTTTTTATTAGCTACTTTTGTGAAAGGAGGGGTGATTTATTTCTATTTTGATTGCCAGTATTGATGACACTGTGTTTGATGGTTGTCAATAAAAGTCTTTACCTCTATTTCAGTTGCCCTGAAAAGAGATAACATCTTCTCTGTTGAAATCTGTTATCCAATTGCTGGAAACTTTTTAGAGGTGACACACTGTCTTAGTTTCCTTGAGATTTCCTTGCTAAGTGTTACTTCATTTTGGAAAAAGTATAGTTTAATCAAATTAGTTGCTAGGTTATGGGGTCAGTATGTTGGGTGGCTTTTTAAAAAAAATAATTCTTACCTCAATGTTTACATTTCAGTAATGAGGTAAGACAGATTGCTTAGACTCTGTTACCACTTGTCAGGCACCTGTTATGGCTAGGTCTAGGACCTAGGTCCCAATATTTTGATTGTTCCTTCCCTGGGCAGCAAGTATAGAGAATTTTTGTGGGGTGTGCTCCTTTAATGACTCGGTCTTCCTTTGCGATTGATAGGTGACTCCTCTGTGGCTATTTATTGTCCCTCTGACCACTTATCTGTTCTCTTGGCCCTTCTGGTGACCTCTTTGAGTTACCACTAAAGACTGAGGTGTCAGGCACATTCTCTGTGGCTTTTCATCTACTCCATCTGTGTAAGGGAGAACCAATATTGCCGGCATCAGGAAAGATATGAGGGAATTTCCTTTGCTACTGTACTCTAAGGAGTTTCTTCCTGGGCAAGGGGCCATCCTACTAGCCACATTTTCTCTGAGTGTCTTCCATTTGGCTGGACTTGCAAGTAGTTAGTTAAGACTTTCAGTCTCAAATGTATGTGTATATGTAGTTTAGGCTACTGCAGCAATGATCTTTTTCGACTTATTCTCTTATAGCAAGATTACTTATGCAACTGTACTTTTGTTGTAAGCTTAATCACTACATGCATAAATATGTGCCATTGGAGTTCCCATGACATTTTGTACAACTGCAGATGAGGCCATCCCTCAAAAATAAAGACTTTGTTTTAAAATAAATTCACACAATGACACACAGAATAGATACTGTTTGTCTGAAATTTGAATAGTATACATTAGCCATTCGATAGCAGCCAGTCCCTCACAATGATCAATGCTGATATACAATGAGTAGTATCAATAGTAACAAAATAGTAACAAAAATACTGTCATTTAAACTCAACTTATTCATCTGCAACAAGCAGTCTTGTGCATTTGTAACAAAACTATAGTCTTCATCATTAGTGGTTTTATAACAAAATCAAGAAGTACTGTTGGCTCAACCAATATAATTCACTCCAACCTCATTTGATTTTGGGCAGGGGGTTTGTAACTAATTTTTGTGAATCTTCCAAAGTCCAAGCCAGGCCATATATACAAGGCTTCTTCAATGCTTTACAATAGAAACATCAATATACATTTTTTTCTGGTCATATACTTTCTACTTAACTTCAAAAAGGATCTTAACATTTTTTTTTTTTTGCTTTCTTGCAGGATCTTCTACCTGCATCCATTTGGCCCATTTGTTCTGTAGAAGTGGGTGTTGGGCATTCCTGGGATAGGCAAGAGCCCTGCAGTCCTTACTTCATGCTCAGGAAGCCCAGTGCTATGGCTAATTGTCACCCCCTCCCTCCAGGTTGAACGAGTCAGTAGTGGCTACTCAATTATGTCCTCCACTGCCATCTCCTATAGATACCAGTTCAACTGTGGTTACATGCAGTGTAGTCAGAGTTTTATCCTTGTATGTATTGTCGCTAGTAAAAAAACATATTATGGTAAATGTTTCAAACAGTGCTTTTATCTGAATCAGTATGTAGGTTGGAATCCAACAACATATCTGATATTGCAGAAATATTATAATATCTGTCTTGTTCCCTTTATTATGAAGCTTTAATATTATTTTTTCACCATGTTTAATATCAGTAACAACTAAATGCTCTTCCTTTTGAGATTATAAAAATCCTTGAATTTATGTGGATTTATTGCCCTTGGTTTTAGCTGTGTAGTACTGGGTGTTATCTACTGGTTTGACACTAACAGCAAGTACTTGGGTTTTGCATTCTCTTTTTCTCCTTGAAGAAATGTATACAGTGTTCTGCATGTTTTGGCATTGTAACACTTAGAATTTAATTGAGCTCTTTGCCAAGGTGATCTGACATTTGGTATATGCTGTGGTCGTAACAAGACGGACGAAATGGGTGGCTTTGTCTTTAATCTTCCCCCCATCAACAGCTGAGGAGGTGATCACCCAAAAGGCTGTAGTGGAATATTGCTGTATAAGCAAAGCACTGAGATAACAGCACATTTCGTAGCAATATTTTTGACAATCTCTCTTTCTATCTATCAGATTATGGGTATGTTAGACTGGTCATGATATATTTGAATTCCCTTTCCTGTGAAAATGAATGAAATGAAATGCAAATTGTGAACTGTTGTCAGAAATTAAGATGTTTGTAATCCCATGCCATGAAAAATAGCTTCAAGAAGCACACTGAGTTTGATGGTGTAGCATACCATCTTTATGACCTCAGGATACTTCAGTGTAATAGTCAACACAGATTTTGGTAATGACGGGCCTTAAAATGAAATAAGTCAGTAACCAGTTTTTCTTCCTAATATATGCATTATTTCAAACGTAAGTATTTCCTCTTTTGCATTGTTCTTATGAAACATATCGTAAGCCTGATTTGCTCATCACCATCATCTTGATTTGATGGGACTTACCACATAAAAACATGATGCCTTACGCTCTCTCTCTGCACTTTATTATGTCAAGATGTGCCTCTAGCATCTTGTTATGTAGCCGATTGAGTAGTAGTATTTTGTTGGATTTGAACAACAAATCATGTGAAAAATTGAATGATCGCAGAATGTGTAGCACAACTGGAAGTGAAGAGGAACTTTTTCCCCTCATATAGCCATCCTGAGTGCACCATATTCCTCAACATTTCATCTCAATATCCAGTTCAGCAGACTGAACAAATGTGTGCAACATTTCTTCAGATAGTGGTTAGAAGACAGTGGAAATCACTTTTAAGTCATGTTCTTATAACCTCTCTTCATGTTCTTTTAGTTGTCTTCTGCTTAATTCACAAACAATTTGCATCCATCTGCAATGTTACTATGCAATTGTCAAGTCTGTGAATTTGATGGTGTTTTATGTGGAGGCTGCTTTTCAGTGGTTTGTAGTCAGTTTACACACAAACTTTTCTACCCTTGTTTTATTTCTAGAAATTGTCATATTCTTAAACCATAACCAAAAGTTTTTTCTTCATAGTAGCATAATTATTTTAGGGAATCAGTCCTCTAGAACTGTGAACAGCATCAAATTGTAACACAGCTTTGTCAGGGTGTAACAATGAAGACTAGGCAACTCACAATATTCTTTAAGAGTGAGAACTTTTTAAAAGTGAGTTATTTAATGGCATAGACAGCAGAGTGAGATTAAGTACAAACTTGGAAAACTGTTGCACCATACCTTAACACCTCAAAATTGATAATCTAGAACAGCATTCTCTATATATGAAGGACTGCCTCACCTTATCAGACTCAGGTTAGGTATTTTCACTCATTAGGACATGAATGCTTGGGAAACACAATTGGCTTTTGTCTCTTTTTAATACCAGAAGTTTTGTCCAAATTAATTTTTTTCAGTCTCATGTCATTCTGTTCTTTGAATTCACTCAAAGCTAAGGTGCCATTAATGCTGTTTACAAAACATATCAGTCTTAGAGTAATTTGTACAACAGCTCTCTGAAAAAATAATCTTCATGTGGTGAAGAAATTCCAAATGGCATTCATAGGAATAATTATCTCAGTGGAATATTGAATGTAGACAACACTGCATAACATCAGTCATTGAAACATACTTAGCTATAAACATCATGGGATCAACTTCCTCAGATGTCTTTATTGGTCAGTATTGCATAAGAATTGTTTATTCAAGCCTTGTGGATTAATGCATATCTTGATATCGTCTGGCTAAACTTCTATTGACTTGCTGTTCATCCTTGCAGTAGGCCCCCATTGCTTTGAATCTTACTAATTTGATCTATCAGTTTGAATTATTTTTTAGTTTTTTGCCTTAGTGCTGGAGGAAGCTTTCCTGGTGCAGGAATAAGTGGAAACAATTCTAGGTTTGTTGCTTTACTGTGCTGATGCAAAATGCAACCAGGACCTGAAAATAAATCAACATGCTTTTTAAAAATATTAAAAGTGACAATGAACCACATTAATTTTTGTATTAGCCTTTCTCATGTCTCTGTCCAGAGAATTTTTTGGTACTGCATCAGTGTGTACACTATATTTCATGAATATGCTAATCATTTGTCTTGTGAATGTATTTATTTATTGATTTATTTACTGACATTTGATTACCAAGAAAGTCCGACTGGATAGGATGCCATTAACAGAGGAGGTCCAGGGAGAAAAGTTCCAAAGTATTGCAAAACATTTAAGAACAATAGTTTTACAATCTTTAATTAAATACAAAAACAAATTTACAGTGTAAATAATTATACCAAATTAGACATAATATGAAAGCATTGTTTAAGTATAGATACAGGTTATGTGACAAAGATTTGATATTTAGAGAAATTTTAGCCAGCTTGTAGAAAATTTAAAAGTAAGTTAGTATAATACAAACAGTAATTACAATATGAACTGAAAGAAAAGCAGGCTTATGGTATATTTAGAGAGAAAGTCAGGGGACAATATTGATAGAAATAAAGAAGTTAGTGAAGAAGGGAGTGAAATGAGGTGTAAAGTATGACTAGGTACTTGTTCAGATTTAGGGATATTGTTTATCCTGGTGTTGAACAAGAACAGACCCAGCTTTTGGCTAGAAAATCTTTCAGAATGGTTTTGAAAGATGGGAGGGTATTGACCTTATGGAAGTATATAAGGAGCTCCAGGCTTTAGCAACCTTGTATGAGTACAGGCCATGCCCATTTGATTTTATAGGTTTGTGGACAGACAGGAGTTTTTGGTCAGTGGATTGCAGTGACTGGAAACATAGTTGCACAGAATGTTATTTAGTGCTGGACAAGCAGATATATACTGGATAATTTTATAGGAAGTAAGAAGCTGTGTATATGTTAGTTGATGGGGTAGTGGGGTGGGTTCTGAAAGGGGTATTTGCTGCAGCAACTTTGTTATGACATTGTTTAATTTTTGATTTTTTTGATTTTTTTGTGATGCCTGAAGGTTAGTAAGGATGGAAGTGCCATAAAGAAGTGTGATAAGAAGATAAATAGTGGCAAGCATAGTCAGTCAGTGAGAACGTTTTTGGCCCTCTAAAGGGATTCCGGCATGTAGCTCGCGAGACATATGCCTGCGAGCTACATCGCCGAAACCAAACGGCTGCATCAGCACTTTGCCGTAGTGCAAAGTGCCTGAAAAGCACAGCCGCTGCAACGATACTCTATGGACGAGCAGCTGCAGCCGTACGGGCTGTGTAACGCATTCCTTCTCGTGCAAGGAATGCATTTATTTAATTATTTATTTATTGTGTTGTCAGTCTGACATCACAATAAATAAATAATTAAATAAATGCATTCCTTGCACGAGAAGAAGGAATGCGTTACACAGCCGCAGCTGCTCGTCCATAGCATCGTTGCAGCGGCTTTCAGGCACTTTGCACTACGGCAAAGTGCTGATGCAGCCGTTTGGTTTCGGCGATGTAGCTCGCAGGCATATGTCTCGCGAGCTACACGCTGGAATCCCCTCTAAAGCATTCCCTTAGTTTCTGATGAGTTTTTCTTATGTGATTTTGTATATGCAGGTAGAATTTAAGATTATCATCCACTATCCTCCCTAATAATTTGCTATGAGAAGTGACTTCTGTGGTTGTTTTATCAAGATAGAGGACTTTAAATATATAAGCTGTTGCCTTTGCAAGTTTGTGAATCACTTCCTTGACAAATAGGCAAGTTGAATACAGCATAAACATATACATTTTCCATTCGTGAATCCATGAGCGATTGTTGTGACAGACTGTGTTCTGTCATTTAGTACACACTGAGACTGAAGTTGCACATTGTGCATACGTTTAATTATCCATAAATGTTCACAAGCTGTTGTAGTGAAATAGTTTGAAATAAACTATTGCACATTTTGTGTTTTTTTTTTAACACAGCACAGCTCCTTTTGAGCCAATGATGATAGCTTTCAGTCAGAGTAAGTGAGTAATGTACTTCACAGGTGTCAGTAGGCATACAGAGTCTGTGCAGCTGCATACATTTATTTTTCAGAAAATGGGGGCCAGAGTCCTGGCTAAAATGTGTATGCATCTGTGTGAGTGTGTGTTTGTGTGGTGAAGACCATCTATGAGAATCTTGTGAGTATGTGAGTGTGTGTGTAGTAGGGTTGTTTTAAACATATCCCTGTGGAAGCGCAGCACGTACCATACTCAGTTGCTACAGATGCTCTTTCTATTGCCTTGCAAACTGGCTTAGACCACCGGCCCCAGCATGACAGTAGGTCACCCAGCCAGGACAGTGAAGTTGGAAAAGGAAACAGCAGTATCAGTAATTCTTCCTTTGCAGAGTTAAACCTGGAAGAGTGTTTCTTTATGGATGGAACTCCCACTGCACATGGCCACCGTGTCCCAAAGGAATGATATATAACCGGCATGTCTCCTGCATGTGTGAGAGGCATTCTAAAGTGAACCTTGCTCCCTTGATGTGATTGTCTGCTATGATCTCTGCTGTCCACTGGTGATTCTAAGTGAAGTATACATTCTGGACATGCACTCCCTGACCCTCTCCCTAGAGAGGGAGAGGTGAGCAGTTGTGCCTCATCATTCCTGTCTTTTCTTGGCCAATTCTTCTAGTATATTAGCCATTAATCAGACTTAAGTAGTCAGAGCCATATCTCTCTGTCTCAATGGAGCTGGCTCAATTAGCACATTCGCTTTCATTATTCACTTGAAAACCATTACTTTACTCTTTTTCTTCTTTTACTCACGTACATTAAAAAAGATGTAAAAGAATGTAAGAAGCCCCAGTTTGTGCATTTTCTGTTTACAGATGTACAAGGCTTGCTGTCGTGCACTGACGGCATCTGAAATAACATGGCATCTGCATTACTAGAATTTAATTACTTATTTATTTTTATTTTGCTTTTGTTTACTGGGTTTGTCTGACTGGGTTAAGTCAAAAACCACTTCAGTGGAGGCCAGTGCTGAAAAGGCCCAACATATTAAAACATTTTTATACAGACTTTCAGTAATACCCATCAACAGACATTAAGTAATATATATTGACAGTTTCATATACAATTGCCAGTTAGATTGCATTCATATGAAATAAAGGCAACTATTCCAAGTGTAAACGATACTTATGCATTAGCAGATGTTGAGCATCAAGCATTTGAAGAGGTATAATGAGGGGTTGTCAAATAGATATAAGATCATGTGATTAGAGCTTAGAAATTCAAAGAAATGGAAGGGAGGGAAGGAACTATATAGAGCAGCAAATGTTAATATTGTAATTAAGAGGTGGGATATAAAGCAAGTTCGTAGATAAATGTGCGCGCGCGCGTGTGTGTGTGTGTGTCTGTATGTATATATATATATATATATATATATATATATATATATATATATATATATATACTGTTACATTCCCGAAACTGCTTTGGTCGACCTGCATGTCATTGAAAGGCAGTTTTCAAGTGGGCAGAATGCCGAACCAGAAAACATTGATTACACTACAGTGAATGTGTAGTGTAGTTTGATTTTCTGAGTTCAGCATTGTGTACGGAGATGGTGGTTCAGTGAGAAACAGGGATTTCCTCACTATAGTCCGAACTCGGAGCACATGGGTGTGCAGGGGGGGGTCACAGTATAGTAAGCTGCATAGCATGGGTGACTGACATAGCCTCTTGCTATGTCGAATACATTGAACTCTGGGAGTCAATGTACTCCATTTTGAGTTTGCTGCCTATTCAACAGTATGGATTCATCTTTCCATGTTGACGTTTTGACCGGTCAACTGTAGCAGTTTTGGGAATAATAGTAAACCATATATATAATGTATGGCTATCATAAAGTCTATGTTAGAAGTAAACAGGTGGGGGGTAAACAGTGTCAGAAAAACTATATATATGACTTATATGACTAGGAGATGCTGGTAAAACTATTCAGGTATTTGTGAAGAGTGGTTGTGGGACATAGGATTCAGAATGAAGAGAGATGGTTTACTGATGTGGCAAGCTGAAGAGAGCAGTGGCCTTTATCCTGGAAGTATACAGGAGGAGATATATTGATATGATAGGTGAAGTTTTAGTTGTGTTTTAAATGAGTTTGCATTCTGGATTTCAGTGATAGTGGGGTGTGGTTCCATAGTTTAGAATGCCCCCCCCCCTTTTAATAAACATAAACATAGCTGATTCAGCCTTGTATTCTTTCTTATAAAAACAATACGATATGTGCATCTAGTTTACATCCATTGCCAAACATTATAATAATATGTCTCCTTAAGTAAATGTCACATATGCACTTACATAAGTATGTATTGTTACATTATGCCACTAGATCACATGCACAGGAGTGAAGTTGGTTAATACTCTAATGATATTCTTGGACTGTGATTACTAAGTTTAGTTACTGAGCCCTCTGACGTCTAGACTCATTTTCAGTATTTTATTGTTAGTGCTTATCTTGTAAGAATAGATCTTACCATTTGTATATGCCTTCTCAGTCTTGCTTATTGTTTTTCCTTCAGCTTAACCAATGGTGGCAGCATGGATCTACCTTGATGACTGTTTTAAATGTGTACTTTTTCAGCTTCATTTCACTGATGAAAAAAAAAGTTGAATCAATGAGTACTACTCAGACCTACCAAATGTATGAGAGTTTTCTGCTTGCTTGCCATTTTGTTGCCTTCTTTTGCATTTTTTCTCACTCATTTCATTGAGGAGATTTCTTTTTTTACATTTCGAATTTTACCTGGTGGTTAGTTGCTTAAGCCTATTTTTTTCATTAGTTTAACTAGTTATGGTAATATAACTGTACTCATCCGTTTGTGTGGAACATTTTTTCATCTGCTTTGTCCTGGCCAGTAAAACTTTTATTCATGAGTGTTAGTCAATCCCTCTCTGACAGCATGCATTAACTGTTTTTTTTTTTTTTAATTGCTACCTAGTTGCACACAACAAATATTGTAACAAAGATATATAATAGCCAATGTGGATATGTCTATACTAAGGAAGAACCGTTTATCCTTATTGGTACTGCGGTACTTACTGTTTATGTATTGCACTTGGCTATCAATAAAAATGACAAACTCATTTATTTTAATAGAATACTGTGTACAGAGGAAAGGGAACAGCATTTGAAATTAGAATATTGCAATCCCTTAAGCAATGGTTCATTCTTAAATACTAGTTAGTGAAGCATATTAGAGATCATTGCAGGAACCAACAAAAGTAGAAGCAATCAGTTTATAATTGTGGCAGAGCAATGCAATAGTTAGTAATGTTATCTTATTCAACAGGTCTTATGGACTTTTAACTGTTAAATAGGGAGGTGGGCTGGCAACAGGGTTCTTTTCAGCCACTGTCCAGTCTCGTCAGGGAAATACAAAAATGCATAATAGTATATTACAATACAGAATTTTCTCAAACTACATTTCTGGAATTGCATTAAAATAGATAATTTAGTGACTACTATGATGATTTAACCATAACCCACTTGTTATCTCTTTGAGAAATGGATGTTAAGAGATTCACCTTAAGAGCAAAGCTGAAGAGATGAATTGTGACCTCCAATTTGAAAACATATAACCAGTGGGTTATGATCAGCAAAACCCAATTATAATTATTTGTACTATGTGGAGCTTTAGCTGCTTCAATGAGTTATGAAAAAAAGAAAAGTGCAGGAGCATAAAGTGTTGTATAGCTTTTAAAGCTATTAGATATTACTGCCACACAAATAGCAGAAGTGAAGTATGAACTTACGATCCACCAACAGTTTTGAAATCTGTTAGAAACTTGACTGTGCCACACTTTTGTTTTTTTTTTTTTGTGTTATGAGATAAAGTATAGTACAGCTTTTAAAACTATGTTTCCCACTGCTTTTCTGTGGGGGATGCTGTGTGTTGCAGAGCAATAATAGGTCACAAAGTTTCAAAGGGTGCATGACTTAAGTTGTAGTGCATAGAGTACCCTTATTACATTACAGTATCAGGAAAAACACAAACCAGTTAAGTGCTTCAAAAGTGCGAGATCTGATTTTAGCAATTGTTAAGCACCCACAAAATACTGTTAAGATTGGGTCATGCATAAAGAAATGGCAGTGCTATTCAGCAAATGATAGTGGCAGAATACAAAACAACTTTGCTTTTGCCTGCTGTTTATTTCTACAAACTGCCCCCTGACTTAGTCTGGAAATCTTATCTTGATGGGTCTTGATAACTGACAGTGCTCACTGAGTGCTTTACTGGCTATAAAAGGGAAAAAAGACTTGTTTTTTTTTTTCTTTCTGTAATTAGTGGTACACATTGAGCAGATAAATCTTAATGCACTACAAAAAAATTATGATTGGATCTCTCATTGTAGCCTAACATTATGTGTTCTTGACAATTATGTAATTAATGATTGACATTTCACTTGGTCGACATGCAAAACATGAAGCAGAACATGTCGATCGCTCATTTCATCAGACAAACAACATATCAACATGCAGTACATTAAAAAGGAAACAAATTTCCTTTTCCGTTGCCCCACCCATAACCTGATCACATTCTGCTCAAGTTTGTCTGAATAATGGTAGTGATATAGGAGGGTCTTTTTAAAGTTAAGATGCATGTTAGGTATAAGGGTATGAGTAGGGGCAGGGGCAGAGTTAGCACACATTACTAAGGTTGGCAGTGGGGTTTTGCTCCTCCTGCTCCACCTTAGTAATAAGTGCTAAATCTAAGCCTATCCCTGCCCGTGCCCCTATCCCTAGCCCTAATGTGCATCTTAACTTTAAAAAAGCCCTTCCCGTAACACTGCTTCTAATCAAGACAGCTTGGCCACGCATACACACACACACACACACACACACACACACACACACACACACACACACACACACACAGCAAGTATACATCCCACTTAACTTTTTCAGCAAACCAAACTTTTATCATAGCATCCATTTGATAAACCGGATTTTCAAACAAAACTCCTGCACTTTCAGGTATCAACCAAAGCAGTGGTCGACTAAACACGACAATCACTCTCAATATGGTTGCCAAGATTCACCTACTGGAATTTCACTCTCAAGTTGAATTTCTTGGCATCCATGTTTTGAACCCATTGTAACATGGTTACAATTAGAGACCAGGTAATAATCTTCTATGTTATGCACTTCTTTGAAACCAGAGAAGTGCATAACCAACTTTTTACTCTCAGCATGCTCCAAGTGCTACATACACTGTTATTTACTAGATGTTGTAATCTTGTGTTTAATAATATCCGTATATCGACATAAGAGATATTGTAGACTATCCATTGTCCCTAAAGCAATTGCATTTATTCTCCATTCATCCATCCATCGTTGCCCTTTTCCCATTTTTGCACATCAGGTCAGGCATTTATTCTGTTTGACAGGAAAGCTAGACCTTTGTTTGGAAGATATGTGTTTCTGCTTGTGACTTCTTTCAACAAAAAGACAGTTCCAGCACACTTACCCAGATTTGTGAAGCATATATTCATATATTCACATATAGAGGACCGAGAGGATATAACGTCAGTGTTATTTGCTCTAAGAGTGCAGAAGGGGTTTATGACTGCTAGCTTTGAAGATAATGTTGGGTAGATTTATTGCAGGGGCAGCTTGTGGTACTGGCTGCTGGGATGCAGTCCCATCTTGCTAAAAACAGAAAATAAGTTGATCCAAATAATTCAAAATTCAGCTATTGTTTTTAAATTAAAAATAATATTTGGATTTCTGTTTGTTTCAGTGCACAGAACTCTGAGGACATTCAAAGATAGTATTTTTCTTATTATTGGAATGTTTTGATTAACAGCCTAGCAAGGTTCTCTGATAATCAGTCTTTTTTTTTTTTTTTTTGGCACCACTCAGTGCCAAGAGAAGCTTCTCTCAATGAGCTTCTCACTGGGTTGCTACATAAAGCAATGATGAGCCCTTCCTATTTCTTCTGGCTGCTCAGGTGTCAGGAGACAAGAAAATAAAAGTACATAAGTTGCAGGAGAAGGCCCAGTGACAAGGGAACAAGTTTTTTTTTTTTTTTTAAGCATATCTATCTGCCTGCAAATGCTTGCATGAAAAGGTACATCGTTGAAGTGTGTGTGTGTATTTGTGTATGAATGAATGAATGGGGGGAATGTAAGTTCTCAACTGTCCTAATATGTGCATCATGGGTTTATATCATGTAATCGAACTTCCAAAATTTCGAACACCATAAGTTCGAACTTGGGAGATCGAAATGTGATGACATCAAAACATCAGAACAGCAAATTTTTTTCCAGGGAAAAATTTGCTGTTCTGAAAAACACACACACAACACAAGCACACCAAAAACCTCATAAACCTACACTAAACCTTACATACACAACTATCTATGCACTAACCTTAACCCAAACACTAACCCTAAGGTCCGTCACTATCGCACACTTACCTTACCCGCACCCAAACCCTAAGGTCTGTCATTATCGCACACTTACCTTACCCGCACCCAAACCCTAAGGTCTGTCATTATCGCACACTTACCTTACCCGCATCCTAACCCTAAAGTCCGTCACTATCGTACACTTATCTTACCTGCACCCTAACCCTAAACTCCGTCACTATCGCACACTTACCTTACCCTAACCCCAATGTCCGTCACAATCGCACACTTACCTTAACCCATTCCATAACTTTCGCACCACAGTGAAGAAAATGTCGAAGCCGCAAAAATGTCAAACCGAATTCTTTCCCTGAGAAAGAATTCGGACTTCTGCGGCTTCAACATTTTCAACTCTCGAACTTCCAAGTTCGAACTTTTGGTGTTCAACCTTCTGGAAGTTCGATTACGTGATAGGAACCCGTGCATCATATTTTGGTTTGCCATTTTCTGTATATGTGTATGAGGGGGATATATCATTTTACAACTATTTTTTGTATCTATGTATGAAGGAGGCTCTCAGCTGTCCTTGATTTTTAAATAATATTTTGGTCTGATTAATTTGTGATCTCACTGATTTGGCAAATTAGTGGGATTGTAGAATAACTCTTGTGAAGAATAGAATTATGGAAATAACGAACAGATTTTCCCCTCATATTTCTGGTCCATTATTCATAAAATTTTTGCATATGTGTTTTTAAGAAAAAAAATGTGTGGTCTGGCAAATCAGTGAGGATTGCACTGTATTCATTCAATAATGACAGATATTTGAGTTTCAGACTTGACAGCTTTCAGACAAAATCATGGTAATGCGAAGCCTATCTGTCACGGATTTCAGACCTGTGTCTGCCATTATTTTTTTAACTTTTTTCTTGATTCTTGAGCTAAGATTTTGAAAGTTATTTTGGTATGTGAGGGGTGCAGTAAGTTGTACACTGTATTCTGACAGTAGTGAGGTGAGACAATAAATTCATGCATAACAGTTATTTATGTATTTATTTATTAATCCATTGCAACCAAACACCTGAGGTACACTGTCAGTGGTTGTAATTGATTGATCGTCATATCTGTGTTCTCAGCTGTCCCTTTTTCTGTTGAACATCTCTGCTGTTTTGTGTCACATTTTCATCTGTTTCTCTTAAAGTTTCTATGTTTTGTTTTGGCAAGTCAATGAGGATATCACACTTAGTAGTTTTCAAAAAAAAATAAAAGAATGTTAATGGAAGACCTCTCATTCTAGCAAGTTTCTAAGTCTGTAGAAGTAATAGCGGCTGTTCCTTTTTTTACAAGAAACATTTTTATTGAATTATCCCTTATAACATAGGCAATCAGACATTTATATACATGAAAACAAACCATACTAACATATTTTCAGTTGCAAGCATTATACATTTCATATGATCTTCTATGCAGTCATTGTCAATTGAACATTACGTAGCCCATTCAATTCCTGCCATCACTTAAACCTCATTCCTCTTCCAAAAACATTACTCTGCATGCACTGTTCTCATAATTCCTTTTTTTCTATGTAATGTGTTCCTGTCCTTATAGGTTCATAGGTAGGTGCTAGGGTATCGGCCCTGAGGTCTATATAAGCCTAGCCAAAAAGGTTTCCTGGCATTCTCAAGGAAATTATTTTCCTGTGCCCCTGTCGAATAGAGCCACAGAAGTGATCCCCGGGGTGAATTTCCTATTTCCAATCCAATAATCAAGATTTTTCTTAAAAAGGGCTAATGAGGAGCTTTGTTTGACATGAATGGGTAGTTTGTTCCAGAGTATGGGAAGTCTCTGGTACAGGAATCTGTCCCTCCAGCATGTTCTGTTTATTGTGGTGACAAGGCTTAGGTCCCTGGAGTGTGTGGCTCAGAGAGATTGGGTTTCTTTAAGTGCAGCATGTCCAACAGCTCTGGGTTTGACACATGCTATGCGATGGAATAGAGCTGGAGTTTTTTGAGATGGTCTGCATATGGCATCTGTTTGAGGGTGGTAATCCTCTTAGTGAGGTAATTATGTGGTCTTTCCAATTGTTGCAGATGTCTTGTGAGGTACATGCCAAACAGGGCATTGTACTCTATAATGGGTTTGATGAGGGATGAGTAGAGAGGAACAATGACCTCCTTTTTTCTGGAGGAGAACCCCTTTGTGATGAGATATGCCACATAGAAGGATTTCCTGACTACTGTGGCGATGCGATTATCAAAGGAGAGGCTACTGTCCATTTGTGTCCCAAGGTCTCTTATCACACTTTTAATATTTAGTAGGCTACCGCCTATGTGGTAGTTCATGGGTAAGGAGTTTTTCCCAAAGGGAATGTCAATGCACTTCTTGGCATTGAGCTTGAGGCCATGACTTTGACATCAAGCATCTGTCTCATTGAGGCTCTTTTCTAGAATGTCCACATCATTTGGCGATTCTATTATGGCTCCTAGTTTGCAGTCATCTGTGAACTTCATTAGCCAAAGATCTTTTGTGTTAGCCTGAACTTCAGAGAAGTAGATGCCAAACAGGAGAGGAGCCAGGACTGAACCCTGTGGTACTCCACTTGTCACTGGTCTAAAGTCAGATTTGGAGTCGGCTGCTTTCACTGTGTGGGTAGGGTTGCCAGCTTTCTTTGTGGCTAAAACCGGACTAAGGTCATGCCCTCGCATCACCCATAATGCTACCCATTCCCACCCTCTCTCCCATCCATGCCCCACCCATTTTGTGACATCACGGTGGCATCAGCTGATGTGAACGCCTTCTTTTTCTGCTCCAGATGCCTGCTTTTAGCTGATTTCTCCCCACTTGCCATAAACACTGTTCAAAACTCTCACTGTGCATACTGTCTTCTGCTTTACTTCTACAGTGATTACAGATATTTGGATTTAATTTAAAACATTTATTTCAAATTTTATAGCACAAACCACTGATACACATTTGCTAAAGAAAGCAATACAGTCTCACAATGAAAACAGACTTAGCACTAAAACTACTCTTCTACAATGATCATTTGGATTTTATTTTTTACATTTTACAGCACAACAATGCATAAACACTGACAGACATCTGGTAAACAAAGCAATACTATCTCACAATGAAAATAAACTTGGCAATGGCATTAAAACTTCTCTACCTTTGAAACTCACATTTATTGAAACGGGATTGAAACCCACACCACATCCATAGAAAATGCATGGCCACGGGTGGATAAAGATTACCTTTGGTTTATTTGCAAATCATAGGCCCCTTGCACACAAAACAAGAAACATACATGTGTTCTTTTCTTTAATACACCTTCCTGACTTTATTAAGTTATATTCCTTGTATAATACAGCACACTTGTTAGAGTGCATTTTAAATTAATTGTTTGAACATTTTTCCAGTAGACTGTACTGTAGGCAATGAAACAAAATGCATGAAACAATAATGACAAAACTTCCCATTTCAGAACATTTCCATCATAAAAGTCTACTTCCACACCCACATTATAAATAGAAAAAAAATACCTTTTTTTAAGGGCATTCTTCTTTAAGAAGGCCCTTCATGCCCAGTGGCACAGATGCAGAAGCCAAGATTGTTTACATCTTCGTCTTCCAAGTAGGTAGAATTTGAATACCAGAAGACATTTGGACTATGCAGTGGACCACCATAAACACTCAGACAAGTGAGAGGTAGGTGTGTGTGTGTGTGTGTGTATGTGTGTGTATGTGTGTGTGTGTGTATGTGTGTGTGTGTGTGTGAGCATGTGTGATGCATGATTTACTGGATGTGATAACTATAAACTAAACATTTTTGACATTCAGCTATACAAGTTGCCAAAAAAAGTACTCTCCAAATGTTTAAGCAAAAGTTCAGTATAATGCACAGTTAACCCAACAACCAAAACAGAAAAATGGATACAAAAAAAATTATTATTTTGTAGTGGGAAGAACTCCTTTATCAATCCTCCATGTAACCCAGAGCCATGTTTGCATCTTGTTTATTGTGTTTTGTCTCCAAGTTATACAGTTCAGATTTAGTAACCTCCTTCTAGAGATAACAAAGGTTTAAATGACGATATTTAACCAGTCATATTCACCTAACCAGCATTTAACATATTCTCTTTTACTTACACAATGTATGTGATACTGGTGCTTGATTTAATAAATTCAAATGCATGTGAACATTTTGTTGCAGCAGAAGTAAATATTAGTTCTCTCCAGGTTTTCTCTTACAGATAAAACACACACACACACACACACACACACACACACACACACACACACACACACACACACACACACACACACACACACACACATATCATTCAAATGTTGGCGTCTGAAAAGAAAACCTGTCTTATCACACACACACTACCTTTGTGCTGGATTCTGAAATTGCTGCCTTCCCGTAAGTCAAGTTGATGAATTCCCCGAAGTGAAATAATATCCAAAGTCGGTTAATGCTGGGCTTCTGCTTCCCGCTCGCACTACCGGAAGTGAGCTCATTGAGCTAAATTCCGACAGGCTGGTAGCCGCGCATGTGATGACGTCAGCACCGCAAAATTTAAATCCAAAAGTCCAGTTTTGATTGAAATTTCTAACTGGACAATTTGTCAGATAACCGGACAGTCCGGTCAAAAACCGGACAGCTGGCAACCCTATGTGTGGGTTCTGTCAGTGAGCCAGTTGGCCACCCATCTTGTGACATAGGGATTTATGCCCAGTTTAGTGAGTTTATCTATAATTCCAGAGTGGGGGATTGTGTCAAAAGCCTTGGCGAGGTCAAGATAGACTGTGTGCACCACCTTACCCTCATCCATGGCTCTGTTAACTGCTTCAAAGAAGTCAATCAGGTTTAGGAGGCATGATCTACCCTTTAGAAACCCAAACTGAATGGGGTCCAGAGTTTGGAGGTTACCTATGTCTTTGTTTATAAGCTCCAAGATGATGTGTTCCATGGTCTTGCAGACCAGGCTCCTCAGACTAATGGGGCGGCAGTTCCTGGGGTCCATTGTGGCACCCCCTTTGTGGAGTGGGATAACTGTTGCTGTGCACCATTCAGTAGACACAAACCTGAAGTGAGGCTATGACTGAACATGGTACTTAGGTGGGGTGCCTGTTCATTCTGTAGTTCATGCAGAATGGAGCCTGGGATGTTGTCTGGTCCCATGGATACTGTGGCCTTGGCTTTGGAGAGTCCAGTCTTTACTTGTGCATCCATGATTACAGGGGCTTTGCTTTCTTCCGATATTGAGATGGGCCCTTTGGGGGGTGTAAATTTCGCACTGAACCTGTCTGCCAGGATGTTGACAATATCAGTTGGTTCTGTATATATAGTGCCATTGTCCTGTAGCTCAGAGCAGATCTGAGTGTTGCCTTTTAAATTTTTGACATAACTGTAGAATGCTTTGTGGTTGTCTTTAGAATCAGTGTCGATTTTATTTTTGTAACTAGCTTTGGAACTTCCAGTTCTTTTCTCAGTGTTACTATGGGCACTACTTTTAGTACTGTTGGTTTAGACCAAACCTGGGCATTGTACATCTCCCGAGCTATATCCAGCCCTTTGCCTGTTCCTGACCGACCTGAAAAACCAGATCCACAGGAAGCTTAAACATTTATTTTAATAATATATTTAAAAAAAATTCTTATACCACGGTGGTGGTGTCTTTTCCTTTAAGGAGAACCATGTGTGCCACCTTGGAAGTAAACACATTCTACATTTAAACTAAGCAGTTCCATAGAGAAAAGGTAAGAGTGTATGTGTGTGTAATTTAAACTAGAGAGAAGGTGTGTGTGTGTGTGTGTATACGTATGTATGTATGTGTATGTAATTTAAACTAACTGTTCCATTTCTGTATGAGAGAGAAAGTATGTATGTGTGTATGTTTGTAGGTATGTATGTATGTATGTAATTTAAACTAACTGTTGTGTGAGAGGGAGAGAGAGAGAGAGTGTGTCTGTGTGTGTGTGTGTGTGTGTGTGTGTGTGTGTGTGTGTGTGTGTGTGTGTGTGTGTGTGTGTGTGTGTAATTTAAACTAGTGGTTCCATTCTGTATGAGAGAGAAAGTGTGTGTAAAGAATTTAAACTAGAGAGTAAGTGTGTGTGTGTGTGTGTGTGTGTATAAAATTTAAACTAGCCATTCTTTGTTGTATGAGAGACAAAGTGTGTGTTGCTGTGTAAGAGAGTAGGTGTGTGTATGTGTATGTTGTTGTGTGAGAGTAGAGAGAAAGTAGGTGTCTGTGGGTGTGTGTGTGTTTTTCAACATACCTCTCAAGTGTTCAGATTTAACTTCGCAGTTTTGGCCTGTTTCCCATAAAATTTGTTGTTTTCTGGCAATTCACGGAGGACAGAAATCACTAATAATGACATATATATGAGTTTCAGATTTAATAGCCTTCAGAAAATGCAAGCTAACACAAATCCTGTTATAGCAAATTTTCTAGGTTAAAAAGAGCAATATTTAAAATCTATCCCTATTTTTGGGCAAATATATCTCCATTATTTTAGTTTTAGGCTATGTCTAGATTTCTTGCACTAAGAGGTTGAGAGGTATGTATACCTTTCAACTGTCCAGATTTTTGCCTCATATGTTTGGCCTATTCGTCATAAAATTTGCGTTTTTCTGGCAAATCACTGAAGACTGAAGTAATCAAATGTCATGCATTAGAATTTCAGACTTAATTTCCTTCCAAAAATCCATGCAAAGACAAATCCTGTTGTTCTAGCACTTTCCAAGTCTGTAAGAGCAATATTTAAAATCTATCCCTATTTTTGGGTCTTTGCCCCCTCATTATTTTCGGGGTTTGTCCAGATTTCTTGTGCTAAGAGGTTGAGAGTTATGGTATATAATACCCTAGCTTGGGGGGGGCAGGTTAGTCATTTAACTTGATCAGGCTTCACCCTGAAATTTGGTTACAGGAGACACGAGCCTGAATGCTGTGCACAAGCTACTAGACTGCTGAAGGAATTTTGAGTTTCAATGGACACAAGAGCCTGAATCCTGTAGTCTACACCAACTACCAGAATGCTGATGGAATTGTGAGTTTGAGTTTCAATACATTTTCAGGGAATTAGGAGTTTCAGTACGTTTTCATAGAATTGTGAGTTTCAAGGGAAGAGAAGTTTACTGTTGCTCATGCTAAGTCTGTTTTCAATATGCAAATGTTTTGTTTAGCAAATGGCAGTCACTGTTTGTGCTGTAGAATTTGAAAGCAGTGTTAGTAGCATAATTGCTTTTGGTGTAGAAGGCAGTGGATTCTACTCCCAAACCGTAAAAAATAGATGGAGTGCTGGTATTGCAGTGCCCTTTCAATTGCTGATTATTTGTACATTTTAAGGGAGATAGGGGGTTCTGCACTCTTGAGTGTGTCCTCCTTTGTATGTGATGCCTACTAACTATGAACTTGTCTGTTAGTTAATCCCTATGGCAATATTACCAGCTTATGAAATGTTTTTAATCAGGCCCCAGTGGCCTAATGGGTAAGGCATTGGCCTCCTAAGCCAGGGATTGTGGGTTAGAGTCCCAGCTAAGGTGACATAAGCTGGTCTTTTCAGGCTTGTTGGCTGTTGGTGAAGCACCCACCAAGAGGAGAAAATGCTGAGAGAAGAGAGGAGCCACTTTTGAGACTTTAAGTATTTTTCCTCTGTTTATTTGCTAAGTTTTTCTGCATAGCTGCCTATTTTGAGCATTTTCTGGCTTGTTAAATTTGATTTCTGCATTATTAACTGTATTTAGAGCACAACCTAGAGCTGTTTACTGAATTTCCTGTTTGCACTTATTTTTAAAATCGTTTTTCCTCAAAACTTGCATTTTATCTGTCTTTGGCCTAGCACTCTTGTGTGGGGTCATTTACTGCACTGTTATAACTTGTTGATACTTGTTAACCTCTGCTATCTCTGTAAAAACAAAAAACAAAAAAAAAAAATCTTGCTTTTTTCCCACTTTTCTGAGATTTAAAAAAGTTCAGTTACAGGCTTGCTGTTCTTGAACAGTTTGTAAGTTTCTGTGAGGCCATTTTTTACTTGGGCTAAAGGAAAGTCTCTCTGTTGATCAGTGGCAGTGAAAAACATTGAGCAGCCTGCCTGCCCCTGTGGGAGTGGTTACTGACTTGAAACTGTAGTTTTATTGGCCATTTTGGGTCAATTCCAAAACTCCTTCATTTTCCTCTCTTAAAACCTGGTTGCCTCGTGGTTTTGGTGTCTTTTCAGGCTTGTTGGCTGTTGGTGAAGCACCCACCAAGAGGAGAAAACGCTGAGAGAAGAAAGAAGCCACTTTTGAGACTTTAAGTATTTTTTCCTCTGTTTATTTGCTAAGTTTTTCTGCATAGCCGCCTATTTTGAGCATTTTCTGGCTTTTTAAATTTGATTGCTGCATTAGTAACTGTATTTAGAGCACAACCTAGAGCTGTTTACTGAATTTCCTGTTTGCACTTATTTTTAAAATCATTTTTTTTTTCTCAAAACTTGCATTTTATCTGTCTTTGGCCTAGCACTCTTGTGTGGGGTCATTTACTGCACTGTTATAACTTGTTGATACTTGTTAACCTCTGCTATCTCTGAAAAAACAAAAAAAAAAATCTTGCTTTTTTCCCACCTTTCTGAGATTTAAAAAAGTTCAATTACAGGCTTGCTGTTCTTGAACTGTTTGTAAGTTTCTGTGAGGCCATTTTTTGCTTTGGCTAAAGGAAAGTCTCTCTGTTGATCAGTGGCAGTGAAAAACATTGAGCAGCCTGCCTGCCCCTGTGGGAGTGGTTACTGACTTGAAACTGTAGTTTTATTGGCCATTTTGGGTCATTTCCAAAACCCCTTCATCTTCCTCTCTTAAAACCCTCTTTTGCGCAGTTTTGAGCATAGCGCAACAACGGGCAGCGCCACCTAATTGGGTTTAAACTATTCCTGGCCCCACAAAGTCTGCTCTTCACTTTTTCGCTTAGAACTGCTCTATCTCTCAATTTAAAGACCCTATTCTCATTCTAGGGCCCTTCACTGGCCCAGTTAAGTAATCCTACAAGTTAGCACTATTAAACCATAAGCACTACTTACTCTTATACTCTCTACGATTACCCTGTCCTCTATTGGTCTGTCTTAAATTCAGTTTCCCTGTTACTCTAGCATGTCCAAAGGTTAGTCAATGGTTTCCTCTCCAGTCCAGCTGGTGAATCTGGGAATTTTGAGGCAATGTTACAACTGTGGGAATTTTGAGGCAATGTTACAACTGTCTCATGTACACGGACAACCCTCTCCTCCTCCAAACAGGTTCAAATATATGTGAGAGAGGCTGAGCTCTCTCATCTCAAAACTGGTGTAACCAGTCAGGAGGAGAAGGTAACCTCACACAACACAATTCCAGTATCACATAGTCCCACCACATCAGCGAACCAAACACATAAATACACAAAAACATACTCGGAGGCTCTAAATAAAAATCTACCTAAGCAACAGAGACCTCCAAAGCAGACATCCAAGCAAACGCTACCTCAAAACAAAACACACACAACACATAACTCACAAAGTCAGTGTGCCAAGCAGCCACAGCCCTTAAGGCTGAATAAGGCTGAATAACACACTTGAAACTCTTGTTATAGGTGACTCTATTGTCAGACACACTGACGTCCCGCTCATCAGGCTGAATAAAGAGAAGGTCACAGTGAGCTGCCTGTCGGGTGCTAGGATCCGACACATAACGCAAGCACTCAGGTCACTCCAAAGCAAATACAAATATGACTCAGTCATTGTACATGCTGGTGTGAATGACCTGAGACGTACCTCCCTGGACTACATGAAAAGAGACATAGAGGAGCTCTCTGATCATGTAGCCCAGGCTGGTATGACCCTGACCTTGAGCAGCATCTTACCCTCACCTAGAATGATGCCACAGTACAAAGACAAAATGATCGATTTTAACAATTGGCTAAAATTTTGGTGTCATTCAAAGGGGATCCAGTGTCTGTCAGCCTGGGATGACATGCTCGACAAGCCACGTTGCTTCGCTAGGGACGGCTTGCATCTGTCACCACTGGGCTTTTGGATATTGGCAAAGGCTCTTGCCACCCCCATAGTGCCTTTTTTAGGCAAGGCTCAAAAGTCAAACCCACCCCCATAGACAGCACAAGGAACAAGAAACTAAGGGTAATGCTGCTAAACTCCAGAAGTCTTAACCTCAAGATGCACGCACTCGAAGCTCTCCTCAGTATGGAGAACATGGATATCTGCGCAGTGACAGAAACCTGGTTCAAGGCTCCAGAGAGCACCCCAGCACTACCAGGCTATACCTTGTATCATGCTTTTCGGCCCCAAAACCCGGACCGAACCACAAAAAAAGGGGGAGTTTCCATATTTATCAAGGATATCCACACCTCCAGGTTAGTGGCATTGCACGAAGTATCAGAAACCATCCATGTGCAACTAACAGTGGGCAAGACTGCTTTTCAGTTTATAGCATCCTACAGATCACCCTCTCAAAGTCAGGAATCCCATTCGGCTTTCCTGAAAACATTGGAGAACATGAAGATCTCTCCGAACACCATTATATTGGGCGACTTCAACTACCCAAACATTGACTGGGAGCACTACTCAAGCCCCAGCACCTTAGCCCAAAGATTCCTGGAAATTATAAACTCAAATGCTATGGAACAACTAGTCACCACTCCCACAAGAGGGGACAACATACTAGACCTGATCATTACCAACATGGGGACCCTATGCTTCACACCAGAAGTATATCCCTCATTGGTAAGATCAGACCATAAATTAATTTCACTGGATGTCCACATCCCGACCCCACCCCCAGCCCAGAAAACCACAGTGAAAAACTTCTCAAAAGTGAACTTCTCACTTCTCAAAACTGAAGTGGAATCCTTCAAGGCCCCAGGGCCAGTGGAAACTACAGCCCAAACTGCAGAATCCTATATAAATGCATTCTATGGATATCTCCAGGAATGCATGGATCATGCTATCCCAAACAAAACCAAGACCCAATCATCCAAAGGCAGGCGTCCATTCTGGTGGACCCCTGCCATAAATAAACTGTACAACAGGAGGAGGAAGCTACTATATGATAGAGCAAAATCCCTAATAGGGAAGGCATCTCTGATCAGTACTAGCAAAACATTACGATATCTCATAAAATCCTCCAAGGCCAGCTTCGAGAGAAAAATTGCACAGGACACCAAAGACAATCATAAGGCTTTTTTCAGTTATGTTAGAAACCTGGGATGCAACTCCCAGACTTGTTCTGAGTTGATTCTAAATGACAAAAAATACACTGAACCCACAGACATCGCCAATATCCTGGCAGACAGGTTCAGTGCAAACTTCTCCACCCCCTCCCCCCCAAAAGAGCAAGTATCTATTCTGGCAGAGGGCTGCCTCCCAAACATCTCAGATGCTCAGGTGAAGGCTGCCCTCTCCAAAGCAAAAAACACTGCTTCCATGGGACCAGATGGCGTCCCAGGTTGCATCCTACATGAACTACAAGAGGAACTAATCCCTCAAATAAAACGGCTATACAATCTCAGCCTCACTACAGGATATGTGCCCACAGAATGGCGTGCAGTAACAGTGGTCCTACTCCACAAAGGTGGAGCCTCTACAGACCCTGGAAACTATCGCCCCATAAGCCTGACTAGCTTAGTCTGCAAGGCTATGGAGAGGATCATCATGGAGCTCATAAACAAAGACATTGGGGACCTACATACACTAGATCCTACCCAGTTCAGCTTTGTCAAGGGCAGATCCTGCCTTTTGAACCTGGTTGACTTCTTTGAAACAGT
Source organism: Protopterus annectens (assembly GCF_019279795.1). Classification (NCBI taxonomy): domain Eukaryota; kingdom Metazoa; phylum Chordata; order Ceratodontiformes; family Protopteridae; genus Protopterus; species Protopterus annectens. The sequence continues at coordinate 502,629,605 of NC_056747.1, read as the reverse complement.
CACCAAAGCCATAGATGAAGGGAAGGTAGTCCACACAGCCTATCTGGACCTTGCAAAGGCATTTGACACAATACCCCACTCGGGCATCATAGATAAGCTATCCAGCTTAAATATAAACCCCTATGTCACAAGATGGGCCGCAAACTGGCTCAAAGACAGAACCCACAGAGTGAGAGTTGCTGGAGCCATGTCAGACTTGAAACCGGTCACAAGTGGTGTCCCACAGGGTTCTGTCTTGGGATCACTCTTGTTCGGTATATACTTTTCTGAGGTACATGCAAACATGGGAGGACTATGGCTCACCAAGTTCGCAGACGACTGCAAACTGGGCGCCATAATCAACTCTCCAGCTGACACAAACATCCTTCAAAAAGGTCTCACAGAGACAGATAACTGGTGCCAGCTCCATGGTTTAAAGCTAAATGCCAAAAAATGTATAGTCATACCCTTTGGCAAAAACAATGTGCCCACAAATTACCACATAGGCAGAAACCCATTAAGTACAGAGAAAGTTATTAGGGACCTGGGGACCCAAGTTGATAGCAATCTCTCCTTTGAAAACCACATTGCCAAAGTGGTTAGAAAGACCTTCTACATAGCCCACCTCATCACGAAGGGTTTCACATCTAGATCAAGAGAAGTAATCGTGCCCCTTTATTCATCCCTCATCAGGCCCATCATAGAATACAATGCCCCTTTTGGGATGTACCTTACCCGACACCTGCAGCAATTAGAAAGACCCCAAAAGTATCTCACCAAGAGGATCAAGGGTCTCAAACAGATGCCATATGCTGCTCGGTTAAAAAAACTCCAGCTCTACTCAGTTGCATACTGCCTACTTCGAGCCGATCTATGCCTGACATACAAAGCTATGTCAAATCCAGAATTAATGGACATGCTCCACCTCAGTAAATCTAAATCCCTTAGAGCCACACACTCGAGGGACTTGAACCTCAGCACAGAAATAAATAGAACTTGCTGGAGGGACAGGTTCATAACCCAGAGGCTCCCTTCACTCTGGAATAGAATTCCAGTTCATGTGAGGCAGAGCACCTCACTGAACCTCTTCAAGAAGAATATCGATAAGTGGATGGGGGATCGTAGGTTTGTCCCAGGGATTACTACCATGTCACTATTAGACAGAGGCACAGTAAACTAAACCTTAAAAAGGGCACAGTATACTCAAATCAAGAGGTGGCGTAAGCCGTACAGAATCGGGCTAGGCTTATAATTGCCCCAGGGCAGATAGCCTAGTATGAACCTATGAACCTATAATGTTAATCAAAGCCAACCACAACGTAGCAGCAAATGATACCAGGATAGGCTGGATTCTTGCACCCAAACAGTACTCTTTATTTGTACCAACAAACAATGTTTAGCGCTTTCATCAATATAAAATGACTTCCTCAGAACACAATACATAAAAAATCACTCCCTTATATATTTATAAAAAAACGCCTTTTTCACCAATTAATCAATTAGTGACTGGATTTCTTAAAGGAATAACATACCTCCCATATTCTGCCCAATACTTTTTTTATATTACCTTAAAATTTCATAAAATATATGCTCAATCAATAGACATATACTCATTTGAGTAAAATAATTACATCTGGACTAGAACTTGATGTCACTTTTACAATAAAAATCATCATTTACACAACGAAAACCTATGCATTTTTTATATAAAATTATACTGTTTCTTAGTTAACAAACAAGACTATATACATTACTAATATTAACACCATACCTTTCCATGAAATAAAAATACATTTTATGTATAATAATGTAATAAATAGTAAATAAATATAGTAATTTATGTTGTAAAAATAAATACCTAGACATAATTCATGCAACAATACCTGATAAATCAGTACTATGACTGTATGTACTTTCTAAATGTATTTTCAAATGTTTATATTATATTTTATATATTTTATTTAATAAATAATTATGTTCTAACTAGGGGTTTAGTAGGGATCATTTCATTCAATCCTGGGGGTGTGGCTGCATCAAGTCTTATCTGCCACTTGATCTCTTTCTCACCCTCTAGTGCCTTGATGTTCCCCCCTCTAGGATTTGGTAGTATCACTTCAAGGATGGCAAATTTAAAACCAATACATTGTGGATTATTAATCAGATGACGTGATAGGGCATTATTAATGTCGTGTTTTCTAATGCAGTACATATGATCGTATATTCTGTTTTTGAAACAACGGTCAGTTTTCCCAACATAATAATTCATACATGTATCACATATTCCTAAATATATTAAATGCTGGGTCTGACAATTTCCATGACAGAAATTTACCTTACTTCTAATGCTATTCTTTAAAGTAATAAAAGGTGCCTCAAATATGTATCTACAAAAATTACAGTGTCCACATTTTTTGGTACCCATTTTTGTATTTTCCTTTTCCTTTGATAACTAGATTTCACTTCGATTATTCTCTTCAAATTGTTCCCCGTTTTATATACAAATTGGGGTCTACTGGGTAACTTTTCTTTTATTGTTATGTCACTTGTCAGTATGTTCCAATTGGACATAATAATGTCTTTGACTTCCTTAGTATGCTTGCCATATTTTAATATGCATGCTTTGGTATATTTATCATTACCACTACTATTGCTAATAGTATTGTTACTATCTGTCACCATGGTTTCCTGTAATCCAATACCCAAGAGAGGCTGATACGTTTTGCCCCATTCTTGAGATACATATGAAGTCACATCTTTAATCATATCGTGGGGATAGCCTTTCTCCTTAAATAAACCACCAATATATGACAATTCCTGTAGCATGCATTTCTTAACTGATGTCATCCTGGCAGCTCTAATGCACTGCCCCCTTATTATACTCTGTTTGGTAATATAGGAATAGGCACTATCAAAATGCAAATATCCATTGCTGTATGTGTCCTTCCTATAAATCCGAGATTGGAAGGCCTTCCCATCACTATATAGATAAACATCTAAATAATTAATCCCCACGGTATCACATTGATATGTAAACTTAAGATAACTGGTGGTATTATTGATGTAATCTACAAACTTAAATAATTCTTCTTTTTCTCCTTCCCAAAGAACAAAGATGTCATCCAAATAACGGACATATCTCCTAATATATGACATCCAGTTCGTCTCAAAAACAAATTCCCTTTCCCAATCAAGCAACACCAAATTTGCGTAGATGGGGGCACAAGCTGTCCCCATTGCTACGCCTGTCTTCTGTCTATAGTACTCCCCTTCGAAAAAGATATAATTATGATCAAGTACTATATCCATAAATTCAATAAGTAGGGATATATCATCCTGTCCCAATCCACTGTACTTGTATATACTACTGTGAAATCTATTCATGCCATCAATCTTGGGGATACATGAAAAAAGATCCTGTATATCAATAGTTACAAAAACAAGATTGGGACTCCATAGCTCTTGCTTGAAAATTCCCAAAAATTCCCAAGAATCCTTCATAATATGCTCAACAGTATTGTACATATTAAAAATATGAGAGATAACGGCCCAACGGATTAACGCACCAAGTACCTGGTAAACAAAGGGTAAATTCAGTGCAAAAGGCTAGGTACCTGTGCGTGAAGTGGCTTCTATACAGATATTGTAAGATAAATCCAAGATGAAGTTCAGTTTCAAATGTTCAATCAAAAACAGAACCTGTTTGATGTAAATCCAAACAATTTATTGTGCACGAACTGACAGAACAAAAACAGAGATGAGCGCTTTCACTAAAGTTAGCTTCTTCAGATCATTACATTCTCATTTTGTGGTAATGCTTTATATAGTATTCTCATTAGTTGTTAATTAGGAAATTGGTATCAATTAAATAATTCCATAGGAAAAGGAGGGAGAATATTACATTCAAACAATTATGAGTGAAGCGTCACTGCAGAATATCATAACAAACACCAAACATCAACTACAGATAGAGTTTATATAACATGTTATACTACATTAAGACATTAAAACATTAAAACATATTAAAAACTGTTATAAACATTAAGAGAGGGAGGGTTTTACTATGCAAAAAAATCATTCAAAAAAATCATTAGACCCTATATGTGGGATATTCATATGGAGCGTGGATTCCTCTAGTGTTAATATATATTCTATTATGCTGTATAAATGAGTTAACCTTGATTGATGTGGTAAAAAAACTTTTTTGGATATGTGCTACTAAAGTCATGATATTATGCCCAAAGGATAATAATTTATAGTATTTAATTTATTTCTTAGGTGGGATGAAAAGCATATCAAATGATGAATCATGATGAAATAAATGAAAATGTAAAAACTCCTTATATATAAATAAATAAATAAATATGTTAATGAGAATATGAATGAGAAATATATATATAAATATGATTATTAAAAATATATGAAAATGGTTAAAACTTGATTAAAATATATATATACTTATGACCTATATGTGTGTATGTGAAATATAAAATGTAGATGTGTAGATATATATATAATATGATATGGTATTAGTTGGTATTATGGATGAAATTAAAAAATATATATATATATATATATATAAATGATGAATTGATGAATGAAAGTAAATTTATGATTGGATCTGGTTAATAATTAATTAAAATTAAAATTAAAACTTAATTGTGTAAGTGTATATGTATGCGTGACCAGCATGGGTATGTATGAAATATAACTTATATATATAAGTAATGTTATCATATCACTTATATCAGTTATGTAACTATGACACGATTGAGTGATGTATGTGATATCCTAATATATCTATACTTAAGTGACTGTGTGGAAAATGTATGTATATATATATATATATATGTAAGGAGTGTAAGCATATAAATATATAAGTAGATGGTTATAAATATTTGATGATTCTATGAATGTGTGAATAAATAAATAAATAAATGAATATAAATGGTGTGGATAAATATGAAAAGGTGTGTGTGAATATATGGAAATATGTATTGGTAACTATGAAAAAGAGATTTGATTGCATGGATATATATATATGTATATGGATTATGTCAGGGTAGATGAGCTATCATATATAAAATGTAAGCGTATGAAGGTATGAATCATTAAAATATGTATCAAGATGTATATTATGTGGAATATATGTGAAAAATGTATGGGTATGTGATATCATATTAGAATGCCAGTAGGAAGCATTAAGGGAAAAGTGGGGTGGATGGTCGAAAAATATAAATATGATGAATATAGTATAGATGATATAGATATGGATGCTCATATATAAGTATGTAATGGAAATATAAAAATAGGTATGAGTATGAGCCATTGCTTTATTTGATATGTCTTCTTTGCTTTAGGTATGGTTTGAATGTAATATTCTCCCTCCTTTTCCTATGGAATTATTTAATTGATACCAATTTCCTAATTAACAACTAATGAGAATACTATATAAAGCATTACCACAAAATGAGAATCTAATGATCTGAAGAAGCTAACTTTAGTGAAAGCGCTCATCTCTGTTTTTGTTCTGTCAGTTCGTGCACAATAAATTGTTTGGATTTACATCGAACAGGTTCTGTTTTTGATTGAACATTTGAAACTGAACTTCATCTTGGATTTATCTTACAATATCTGTATAGAAGCCACTTCACGCACAGGTACCTAGCCTTTTGCACTGAATTTACCCTTAGTATTGTACATATGTTTCAGTTTTTGATGAATAACTTTACCTAAAGGGAATGCTATGCTGGCACTTCCCGAGATTATTGGTCTAAATGGGGGATCCAACATATTTTTGTGAACTTTAGGGATGCCTGTGATTGTTGCCAATATAGGGAATTCCACTTTGAGGTACTTGTATAAATCCTCATTTATTCTGTTTTCCAACAAAAACTCCTCTAGGTATGAGTCTATTCGACCATGGGCTATATTTACCTCATTGAGGGAAGAGACTTCGTATTGCGAAGAATTATTTAATAATTCAAAAATCTTACTTATATATTTTTCATGATCATATAAAACAATTCCTCCCCCTTTGTCTGCTGACATGATTCTGATATTTTGTTCACATAATGTGTCAACAATAGTGTGTACTTGTTGACTCGTAGCACGATCTCTTTTGTTATACTTGTATTTATTATGCCTATAATGTTACATTGGCAATTGATTCTTCAAGGGCAGTAGGCACTGAATTTGTAGATGAACCCCTGAAATGTAAAGTTGTTTGTTAGTAGCAACCTCTTTATTAGTCATAGATCTCTTTAATGTGGAATTATTCAGATGACTTTTACTTCTGCAGATATTGTGCTTATAAACTGATATTGGTGGATTGTAATGACAGATGTCTGAGTGGCCTTTTATGGTTGAAATTTTCTGAAATGGGTGGTTTTGTCATTATTGGTTCATACATTTTGTTTCATTGCTTACTGGAAGAATGTTCAGTAGTACAAATTTCAAACACATCTAACAAGTGGTGCTGGAGTATAATTTAATGCAATCAGGAAGGTGAATCAAAGAACACATACATTTATGCATGGTCCTTAAAATGTGTGCAAGGAACCTATGGTTTGAAAATGGCCGAAAGGTAAATTTAATCCTCCACTGGCAAGATGCATTTTCTTTGAATGTGGGTTTTAATGCTGTTTCAATGAATGTGAGTTTCAAGGGCAGACAAGTTTACTGCTCATGCTAAGTCTGTTTTCATTGCACAATTATATTGTTTGTTTAGCAAATGGGTATTATTGTTTGTGCTATTTTATTTCAATAACTGTAATCATTGTAGAAGTAAATAAGAATGCAGCGTGCACACTGACAGGTTTAAACAGTGTTTGTGGTAACTGGAGAGAAATAGCCAAGTAGTAGAACACTGGAATGGCTAGGGACGGGCTGCTGACAAGAATGAAAAAATACTGTGGGAGAGGGCAGTAAATGTCCGGGGTTATGGGAGGTATGAGGGGTGCATCATTGGTCTGGCCCTCCAAAACAGTCCCAGTTTGTCATGTGGCCACTTGGGAAAATTAATTACCCACCCCTGGTTTAGACTTATACTGATCACTGCTGTAGTAGTCTAAGGTATATGGGATTATTTCCTGCTAATGATATAACAGACAGCCAGTTTCGGGCATCTTTGTTATGACCAAACTGCCTGTCAGCCCGAGTTTAGCTGACTAAAAGACAAGTTTGGGCAACAAACCCTTCAGAGATTTACTGCTGCTGAAGAATAGACTCCTGAGGCTTTTGAAGATTGATGTTTGGTTTGTGCTGTTCTTTTGCTGGACAGATAAGCTTCCTTTGGGGAAAAAAAATTCCAGACAATGATTTATTTTATTAATATTTTCCTCTTCAGGAAAGTTATTTTAAAGGAAGGAGTAACTGACTGTCACAAGACTGTACTTACTGTACTTCTAAAATGGAGTGCCTTTTTCATGTCAGTTTTGAAGTTGTTTAAAGTACTTTCTACTGTGTTTGTCTGTGAAAAAAGTGACTTTTAAAGACTTAGTTTTTACAGGCATTTGCTGCTTGTTTTCCCCAAAAAAGAGGCTCCAATTTTGGCTTGACCATGGAAAAGTCTGTCAAACCTATGGTCCAGCCTTCTTCCAACCATACAAAGAAAAAGTTAAGCAAACAGCCTTTGCCTTCACAGCAGGCAAGTAATTTGACTCAGCCACAGGTGGATGACTCTACTGTGGTTATTAGTTGTACCTCACACCACTCATCTTTGACCCATGATTCCTCTGTTGTAGCACCTACAGCCACTATGGACTTGAGATTACCTATGTCCTTTGTGGCTGCTGGGGGCCTGTCAGTGGGCAAGGGAGGGCCACTCTTGTCTTTTGTGGAAGAGGGAACAGGTTAGACTTTCCTGTTTAGTCAGAATGTCGTGCCCATCATTGGTGAAGCTATTGCTGCCATTTATAACATTGTTGTCCTCATCTTTTCTGTCAAAAAGAAACAGAAAGCCAAACATGTACCTCCTTATCTTCAAATTTCCGTAGACAGGAGTAGTTTACTGGGTTTGGCTAAGGTTTATTCAGGCTTTTGATTATTTGTATTTATTGAAGAAGGATACCTCTTTTTTCCTGAATAAATTCAAGATTAATGAATCTGGGCAGGAAGATGAAGGGACAGATACAGATTTTCTCCACAGTTTTCTGATTCAGACACAGAGGAGAGCAGAGTTTCTGATTCTCACTTTGGTGTTCATTTGTCTTTATTATTATATTATTATTTTCAGAATGTGTCAGAAAAATAGTACCAAAAGTACCTTCAAAAGTTCTCTTTCTTAGATAATTATGAGACCAGGTTACCACAATAGGTCTACAGTTCATTGATTCAAATTTATTTTGAAGGAGGGTATAAATAAGGGCATCAAAGCCCTCTGTCATGTCTACAGTTAATTCTCCAGTAAGTATTCTGTTATTATTATAAATCATACTGCTAACTTTGTATAGGGCCAAGAAGGTACTTTTTGGCGTGCAGTGGTGCAGCAGCAGTGTTATTTATTTATTTATTTATTTATTTATTTATTTCCAGTTTGATAACCGAGGGGGTCCACTGGGCCCAGAGGGCCCGTTTTTAGTGGAGGCCCGGGGAGAAAAGCTCCGTATTACATACAATTAAAACAAGCATAGACTTTTACATTTAGGCCTGGGGAGAAAAGCTCCGTATTACATATAATTAAAACAAGCATACATTTATGCAATTATACATACAATTATAAATGTTTTAGAAAACAAATGTAAAATTATATATGGAGTTGTATCAAATTGAAAAGGTGCACAAAGAAAGGAAGAAAAAGGGGAACAAAATTAACAGAGAGAAGGGATAGATAGCTATGTACAATATTTACATGGTAACCATTCTTTAGATTCAGAGCAAGGCAGTTGTAGGGGGAAAAAAAAATCACAGCAAGAGGTTATCTGGTTCGATTCTCGGCTGGGGTGCCTTTTCATGTGGAGTCTGCATATCCTCCTTGCATTTGTCTGGGTTTCCTCCGGTTTCCTCCCACATTACAAAGACATGCATCTGGAGCGTTTCTCCTTGGGCCTCTGCTGAAAATTGGCTTTGTTCCAAGTCGGACTTTCCCGGTTAACAAATGTTAAATAAATAAATAAATAAATAAAAGTCCCCATGTCTTGAATCTGTTAAGAGACCATAATTGTTAGTATGACCAATGATTTGCTCATAGCTTCTTTTCTCAAAAAAATTAGCAACAGTGCAGGGATTAGAGGAGGGTCTAAAATCTTGTAGTGGGCTGGGATTGGCAGCTTTCATTTATATTGCTTTTATACTATCTTGCTTTTTGTTTATTAAAGTGCATCATTCCTATGACAGCTAATTCAACATTTGCAATTCCCTCTATATGTTTAGGGATACTTCTCTTAAATCTTTAAGGTATTCTTTTCTTTACTTTTATCATTCTCCATGTTATATTTGTAAGTGTATTGTGGCATAATATGCTTTTTCTGAATATGTAAAGCTTTAACTACATTAATAATTTAATATGCTTTGCAGGAAAGCGTATCAGCCCCAGTGTGATGAAGGAGGAGGACGATGAAAGCAAAGTAAAGGATGTACCAGAGAAGTTACAGATTTGCGATATCTACAGACCAGTGCCTTGGGAGCTCAGTACTGTTAGCGAAGTTTTACACCTTACTACTCACATTCAGTTTACCAACAAGTGCAAGACCTGTGTCAGTGAATGGAATGGAGGAAGCAGCAATGTTTTCCAGGCAAGTATGGGAGCTTTGTAACTACTTTTTGTAAGCACAGTTGACCAACAGTAGGGATTAGGCACCCTTGGCCTTTTTATTATGTTTTTTTTTTTAATTTATAGATTGTACAATATGCATTTTTTTGTTTACATGAAAAAGTAGCAACATGGTTTTTAATTATTGCATTTATGTTAACTGTGTAAGATTCCAGGAACTTTTGTCCAGAAAGATGTTTGTGAGCTTAGAAATGAAAATTAAAAAGGTGTTTTTGTACTTCATCTGCTAGAGCATTTTATAGTCTGGAAGCATGCGTTCTGGTTTTTTCTTTCCATAATCAACTGATATTTTTAACTAATGAATACAATAATAAGAAAGCAGCTCAGTTGAAAGAAAGCATGCCATAACTGTAATACCTCCAAGCTTACATGTTTCAACATGCATCATAATTCTCTCACATGTAATGTACTTTTGATATATTACTAAGGTTATCCATTCCACTATTATGTACTTTCCAGATTCTTCTTTAACAAGTCTAACATTGCAGTTCTACTAGATGTAGAGTAGACATGTTATTAATGTCTCTATGTGATGGGATGTGATGCATAAAGTCTCATGTTAACTTTATTAACCCTATAACTGATATAATCTGAAAAAAATATATTTTGTAAAGTGTAATCCAAGACAGTTGAAAGGATTACCTCCTTGGATATATGTAATTAGTAAACCCTATTTATATATATATATATATATATATATATATATATATATATATATATATATATACATGTATATATGGATTCACTAGACAATCTCGAAATACTGAAATGTCAAATTTCAGTATTTCGAGACTGAACACCCAAAACCTTGAATAGCACAATCGCGACCATACACACACACACATACACAAACCAACACATAAACACACACACATACACCTACCTAACTACACTAAAACAAACAAAACAACACACACAAACACAACATAACACACACACACATCTACCCTACCTATAACAGGGGGGAAAGCCCCCCTGCGCCCCCCCCTACTTATATATATTAACTCCAAGGTCACACTAAACACACAAAATACACCACTACACACACTCACACACGCTAAAATCCCTACCCAATACCCTTACACAAATATCACTTACCTGAAACCCCACATAAATCCACAAACCGCACCACACATCATGAGCGAGACACCACAATAGCGGATTCGACATTTCTGCATTCGACATAGTGCAGTTTCGTGTAACTGCACTTTCGACTATTCAGTCTCGAAGTACAGAAATTTGACATTTCAGTACTTCGAGATTGTCTAGTGTATCTATATATATATATATATATATATATATATATATATATATATATATATATATATATATATATATATCCACACATACATGCATACACAAAGTTTAGTACACACAGATAGCAAAATCAAGAGGTGAGACCCAGTATGTGAATCCATTACTTAACTACTCAGCTAAATGCTGAGAAGTGACAAATGACGTGGCACACATCTTTCACTAGAAACTCCATCTTAAAGCTACACCTTATGCAATTATGCTTACAAACAAGCACATGTGTGTGTTTACATACACTTCCTTCCCTTTACTTTAAAACAAAATATGTAATAAGTATTTTTGTTTTAATTGTAAATACATGGATTGTAATTCACTATGACTATACTTGTCTTGTGAAATAAACGAATACAGAATTAATAAGGTGAACTCCATACTTTCAGTATTTTTACTTTAACAGGCAATTTACATTAAGGGTCATAACTGTAGTAAATAGTCATCTCCTTCTTAATTTGACAGTCAGATCTCTGATGTTATCTAGATATAAGCAGATCTCTTTTCAAAGAAATATGTGGAACAAAATCTTACTGTGAAACACCAGATCACTGCTCATTAACAACTGTGCTAGATAAAGGCCCAAAGATGGAAGAGGTGAATTTCTGTAACACAGTATAAATAGATAGCAATCCCAGTACTTACATATTTTACACTTTCTCATAAGATTTTTACCTGTTTGTACATAAATCTTTACTTGCCAATTACTTGGTACATGTCAAGCACTAGAGTAAAATGCCTAAATTCTCATTGTTTAGAAAATCTATGAAATTAATGACCCATGACTTATAGTCCATTATCAAATGTTACTCTATATAGAACTTTCTACCAAAAATAAAGTTTAGAACTGTGTTAACTTTGTGATTATTTTCATGTAGCTGTTCATATTTTGTGCATTTTAAATGGTGACCGACACTGACTAAATATTAAGCATCCTTTTCATGAAACACATCTGCTATAGCATTCATATTGTAAAGATTCAGTTTTTCTTGTAGCAGCAAATTTTCAGTCTGATTCTGATTCCAAAATGTATTGCAGGCTTCACATCTTTGAACAAGTTCCTTAGTATTCTCAGTCATTATAGAATCATTGGAAGTTACTGTGCTAATGACCCTATTGCCATTACAAGCCTAGCTAAGTTCTACCCTTATTTCCATGATCAGCACCTATTGCCCCTGTCCAAGAGGGACACAGGTGGAACCCCCAAGATAAATTTACGGTTACCCATCCAATCGTCTAAATTGCTTTTGAAGAGGGCCAGTGAGGCGCTCTGTTTGACATGCAGTGTGAGTCTGTTCCAAAGGCATGATAACCTCTGAGAGACAAATCTGTCCTTCCAGCAGGTTCTATTAATGTTACATACCAGGTTAAGGTCTTTAGAGCGAGTAGCCCATGTGCCATTTGACTTGTGGATATGCAGCATTTCCAATAAATCAGGGTCAGAGATTGCCTTATATACAAGGCAGAGATTGCCTCTGAGTAGTCTGTATGAAACAGAATAAAGTGGCAATGATTTCAGAGGATCTACATAGGACAGATGCTGGAGACCTTGAATTTTCCTTCTGAGGACCCTTTGTGGACTGTCCAATTGCTGCATGTGTTTAGAAAGGTACATATCAAAAGGGGCATTGTACTCAATTGTTGGCCTGATGAGGGAAGAGTACAGGGAGGTTATAACTTCTTTTTTTATGGAGGCAGTGTCCTTACATATGAGATGAGCAGTATAGTATGCCCTTTTTACCACTCTGGAGACATGGTGATCAAATGTAAAGTTGCTATCAATCTGTGTGCTCAGGTCTCTCTCCACTGAGTGCGTACTTAGGTTGTTGCTATTGATGTGGTATTTAGCAGGAATATTGCTCTTACTGAAAGGGATGATAATACATTTTTTGCATTGAATTTAAGGATATGACTTTGTTTGAGTAAGACTGTTTTGTAAGATGTTGACATTGTTTGGAGATTCTAATATGACTCACAGCTTGCAGTCATCAGCAGACTTTGTCAGCCACAGACCTTTAGCTTTTGCTTGTACTTCAGAGAAATAGATTCCAAACATTAGAGGTCCCAGGACTGATCTTTGTGGAACATCACTGGTTACAGGTCTGATGTTGGTGGTGGATTCCCCTATTTTGAGTAAATGGGTTCTATCAGTGAGCCAGTTAGTGACCCAACTAACGATATTAGGGTTGATTCCTCACTGGGTGAGTTTGTCAATGATGCCTGAGTGGGGGAATAGTGTCAAAAGCCTTGGCTAAGTTTAGGTAGGCTGTATGCACAGATTTCCCCTCATCCAGGGCCTTGGTGACTGTCTCAAAGAAGTCCACCAGGTCTAACTGGAGGGATCTCCCTTTGACAAATCCAAACTGAGTAGTGTCAAGTGTTTGGAGATTGCCTATATCTTTGTTGATTAGGACCATGATGATTTGCTCCATGGCCTTGCAGATATGGCTAGTCAGGCTAATAGGTCTATAGTTCCTGGGGTAAGTGGAAGCATCACCTTTGTGCAAGGGATTAACAGTGGCTGTTTTCATTCAGCTGGAACGAGGCTGGTGCTTAGACTGTGATTTAAAAGAGTACCCAATGGTGTTGCTAATTCTTGTTGGAGCCCATGTAGGACACAGCCTGGGATGTTATCCCATCCCATAGATGCTGTGTTTTTGGCCTTAGAGAGGGCATTTACAACATGCTCTTTAGAGATGCAAGGTAAAGGACAGGCGGTAGGGATGTCATGGGGTACATGGGGCAGAGACAGGGGAGTGAATTTTTCACAAAACTTGTCAGGTAACAGGTTAGCTATATCCACAGGCTCAATGTATGTGGTATCAATAACTACCATTTTGGCACAAATCTAGGCCTTTCCTTTTAAGTTATGGATGTAACTAAAGAATGCCTTATGGTTGTCCTTAGTTGAGGAAGCTAATTTGGATTCATAGTTAGGTTTGGAGGACTTCACAAGAAGTCTTGTTTGCTTGTTTAAGCTGAAGAGGGAGTGTTTCCAGTTTAGGGCTTGCTCCCTCTTACTCTTAGACAGCAATTTCTACCTCTTATTGTAAAGCCTGTTAATGGTATTTGTTCACCAGGCAGGTTTGCTCTTCCTTGGGGAGGTTGTTTTGGTCCTATCAGGTACAGCCGAGTCAATACAGTTATACAGGTGTTTGTACAAAGCATTGGTGTAAAACTCGGCATAGTTGCCAGTTCCATCTGAGGAGGGAGGTGCATTGAAGCTATATATGCCATCCTGTAAAATGTTATAATTTGTTTTGGAGAATTTTTTTAGTTTAGTTGCTGCTAGGGGGGATCTGGTGTGATAGTTACTTTGTGTGAGACTGATTTGTGGTCATAGCTCACCAGGGAAAACCTCACAGTGGGGGTGCTACAGTGGTCCCCCATATTGGTAAACACCATATCCAGGATGTTGACACCCCTTGTGTGAGTGTCAACCAGATGGTTCAGGGCATTGCAGTTAACGAAGCTGAGAAACCGTTGGGGAAGTGAGTTTGAGCATGAGTAATTTACCTGTCAATGGATGGGTAGATAAAGTCACCCAAAACCAAGGTGTTCGGCTGTATCTTGATAGACTCAAGTAGATCCAAATAGGCAACATGGGTGCCCTGATTTATGGAGGGGGTCCTATAGCTGGCAATGACTTGAATAGGTGTCCTACCAACTGTAATTGCACCTGAAGTATCTCCAGGGAATCATACTGTTTAACCAATCTGTAGGTGTATTTATCTTTAATGAATATTGATATAATGCCTCCTTTAGTTTTCATGCCTTCAGTTTGTGGTCTGAAGGAAGTATAACCCGGTATGGCTGGGATGTTCTCCACAGCCTTGAACCAGGTCTCCGTGACTACACAAATGTATGCGTCTTCCACTGCTTCCGGTGAGTGCAGTTTCATGTTAAGACTCGTAGCATTTAAGAGCATATCCTTGTTGTTGTTTTTTAGATGGAGTTTTTATATCAGGAATTTTGTCCTTGAGAAACTGGCTAAAAATGTCACTGTGGGGGGTGGCAAGAGCCTTAGCCAGTAGCTGAAATCCCAGGGGTGACAGATGAAGACCATCCATGGCAAAGCATCGAGGTTTGTCAGTCATGTCATCCCAGGCTGTAAGATTCTGGATCCCCTTGGAATGACAGCAGAATCCAAGCCAATTATTGAAGTCAATTATTTTCTGTTTGTATTGAGGCATCATCCTATGTGAAGGTTAAATGCTGCTTAAGGCTAGGGACATACCTGCCTGACATTCATAATGTGAGAGCTCAGTCATGTTTCTCTTCATATAGTCCAGAGAGGTAAGTATCAAGTTGTTCAAACCAACATGGACTACAGTGGAGTCATAACAGTACCTGCTGTTGAGAGACTTCAGTGCATGTGTGATATGGCAGATCCTGTTACCTGACAAACAGCCAACCGTGACCTTTTCGTTATCCAGCCTGGTGAGAGGGACATCTGTTTGTCTTACAATGGCATCACCTATGACTAATATGTTTGGTTTTGTGTTTTACCTTAAGGGCTTGACAGGTGGGCCACTAGTGCTTGAGCTATTATGTGCATTGTGTTCTGCAGAGGAAGTATTATGTGCAGTGTCTTTGTGTTTGGGAGGTCTCTGGTGTTTTGGTATGTTTCTGGTGAGGACCTCCACATATGTAGTTATGTGTGATGTGGGTTTGGGTGGAGTAGGAGGTGAGGGGTGCATGCTGACAACCCTCTCATTGTCATATATACTGACAGGTGTGTAAGAGAGCATGGATTCATGATTCTTAATATAGTTCCATCTCTCACATGTTGAGTTTGTGTGGACTAGGAGTAGATGGCTGTCAGTCAACATGAGGCAGTTGCTACATGCATCAGGATGCCCATGTCGACCAAGCTGGCTGGGGAAACTGTGGGAAATTGTCCATCCATAGTGTTAGATAAATTTATATGGTCAGGCAAAGAGGTCGCAATTAAGAATGGCTAGTGGGTGAGAGGTGTGTTGGTAGCTTTATTTATTTATTTATTTAATTATTTAACATTTATTAACTGGGAAAGTCCAACTTGGAATAAAGCCAATTTTCAGTGGAAAAACACTCCAGATGCATGTCTTTGTAACATGGGAGGAAACCGGAGCACTTGGAGGAAACCCACATGAATGCAGGGAGGACATGCAGACTCCACACAGAAGGCACACCAGCTGAGAATTGAACCAGAGAACCTCTTGCTGTGAGGCAACAATGCTATTGCTGCACCACTGTGCCGTCAACCTGCATCTTTGAGGCTAGGCTTAGTGTTTCATATAACATTAGAGCAGGGCCATGAAAAACCTCTGGAGGACCACAAGCAAAATGTTAAGGAAAAATTTAACAAGCAAAATGTTTGTGTCTCTAACCACCAACAATAACTACCGCTACATGGCAGTGCATGATGGTGCACTACAGACAACTAAGCTTTAACATATGGCTTAAATAAAACAAGAAATAGAAATAACCCTTTTAACTCTAACTAGCCAATAAGGATGCTCTCTCTGAGCTGTAGTCCAATTACCCTTGATTAGATGGGAGCCAGACCGCACTCGCCTCCCACAAGCATGCAGAAGGGCCTTCTTCAACAAAGATGGCTTGAGTTTGATGCTCATAAGTTACAAAATAGACCCAGAAACAGCAAACCTGGAAATGGGATATGCTACAGCTGAACTAGTATAGTATGCAGTAAAATGTGGCAAAAAACAGGTCAGACAATCCAAACAGGCAGTAGAATACAAATACAACTTAAAAGTGCAATATAAGAGCAAAAGCAGACACTTATAGTTAGTTGGAAACAACGTATGCCTCAGATCTTTCAGTGTCTCAGTGAACACCTGCTTTAGTGCTCAAGTGATACCAAACAGTCTAGATTCAGCAAGACTGAATCTGGCCTATGATATGAAATTCAGAAGTACTAGAAATTCAGAGTGCATAAAATTACAGTCACAACAGCAAAAAACAGTTTAACTAAAGCGGCAGTTCAGTAGGATACTATTCTCAAAGTGCAATATAGGCTGATAGGCCACTAATGTATGAAACAGTGATTTCTTTCCTGCAGGTATACCAATATATTACTCATAATTCAAAGTTGTGTACAAATTCTGTTCATGCTTCTTTTAACTCATTACAGCAGAAAGTGCCTCCAGGTGTTTCTGCAGTTACCTCTAGGCGTCAAATATTGCTTGTTCATATTTGCATTAATAATTCCAAAACCATGCTACATACACGGTGTCAATCTTTTATCTTGAAGCATACATGATGGTAAACACAGCTGTACTGATATTTGACCTCTGTCGATGAGTATTTGTTAGAACTGTAAGGTGATAATTTTATTTTTAAAGACTCAAGCCACACCCACTGGGAGTTAAAGGTACACACTCAAAAGAGCTCTGCTGGTGGGAATGAGTTAATTAGATAAAACAGGAAATACACTCTAATATCTTGATAGACTGATTTTGTGTTATTTGGACAGCTATTCGTACCAATATCTGATCACTGCAATAGCATTTCTATGTCCTCTCTTGTAGAGTTTTGCAGCTACCCAAGCTTCTTAATTGAGGCAGACAACTGAGAAATGAGTCATAATATGATTTTCATATCTTTCTCCACCCTGTCCACTGCAGAAAAAACTATTCTCAGTGTATCTGATCTGTGTAGTGTCTGAGACATAGTTTAAAGTGGTGGAGTACTCCAGTTGTGCAGGGCTATACTACCTACCACACCTTTACACCAGCCACTGCGCAGAGAAAAGATAGAGGTGTCTCAATATTCATCCATTAAAGACTCACATCAAG
>NC_056747.1:502164252-502306752 GCF_019279795.1 Protopterus annectens | reverse complement strand
TTTTAGCTACTGAGGAAAGGAAATTGCACTATCATGTAGGGTTGCAGGGACAGAGCCAAGAATTTGAAAGGTGTTTTGAGTAGCTTTTTGAATTGTGGGATAGAGCAGTTGAAAGTAAGAGAGCTTGGGAGTTTATTCCAAAGTTTGGAAATGTAGTGTGAAAATAATGATTCACTAGTTGCGTTGTTTTCTTTGGAGACCTGTAGGAGGGATTTGTTGGAAGAGCAGAGATGGCTAGATGAGTTGTATGGCTGTAAGAAGTTATGAAGAGCATGAGTTTTATGTGGGTGATGGAGGATTTTGTGAGCGAACGTAAGTAGATTAAAGTGCAGTAATTGCGGAAGTTCAAGCCAGTTTAGTTGCCTAAGTGATGTGCATTGATGGGATCTATATGAAGCACTAGTTGCAAATCTGGCTATCTTATTGTAGCACGATACAAGTTTAGCAACGTCTATTTTACAGAGGTTGGTTAGTACAGGGGAAGCATATAAAACAGTAGATAGGAGGTGAGTCCGGGAATATATATATATATATATATATATATATATATATATATATATATATCACATTTCAGATTGTTGTCTATTTCAACACCTAGCAGTTTTGTGTGGGATTAGGGGGTAATGATTGCATTGCTTGTGGATAAGATCCTAAAAGTGGGGAGGGGGTTTTGCCTGGATGAAAAAGAAGTTTTGTTTTATTTGGATTAAGGATGAGGTGGGAGTTGGTAAGTCAATTTTCAGCCAAGAATAAGGATCCCTGGGTGTGTTTGTGGAGAATTTAAAGGGAGGAGGCTGAGCATATGAGAGTTGAATCATCAACATATTGAACTATCAGGGCGTGAGGTGCGGAGGTATGGAGTTTATTGGTAAAGATAGAGAAAAGTAGGGGCCCCAGAATGGAACCTTGGGGAACTCCTATGCCAACCTGAAGGAGGAGGGATAGTTGTTACTGCCAGATCGTGGCTTGTTGATGTCCTCTAAGGTAATTTTGGAACCAGGAGATGGAAGAGGTACAGAAGTTTAGGGAGGAGAGGATGTTGATACATTTTGGGTAGCTAACCATATAAAAGGCCTTGGATAGGTCTAGGAAAATAGCAGATACATATTGCCCATTATTCCGATGATGGTTAACTGAGTTGGTAAAGGACATCAGGGCTATGGTAGTGCTATTATTTATTTATTTATTTATTTATTTTACATTTGTTGACCGGGCTAGTCTAACTGGATACATGTCCATTTTCAGTAGAGGCCCGAGGAGAAAAGCTCCACTGTAACAGTCTATGGTAACAAACTTAAGAAAAAAAATATGTACAAGAGTTTAACTAAAACTACTAAGCAGGAGTTAGTAACTGATTAGAATACAGAACAACAGAAAAGCAATTAGTGTAACAAAAACACACAGCAATACGAGCAGTATTATAATACAGAATAAAAAAAAAAAAAAAAAAAAAATTTTTTTTTTTTAAGCATCTTAGAGGTGATAGGGGGTAAAACATAAGCAAAGTAAGTAGTTGTAATAGGTAAAATCATAAGAAAGAGGAAGTCACAAGCTGAATAGAGTCAAGGGAAAAAGAAATTGAGGTGGTGGGAGGAGTGGTATCAGCTAGATGGAGACAAGGCAGAGTGAGAGAAGGAGAAGTACTGCTTATCTATATGATGGGTTTGTACAGTGCAGATAGAGGTGTTTGGAAAAGAGGTGGAAAGATGTGGAAGTAGAGAAAGAGAGTCAGTCAGGGGAAGAGCAAGGGCAGAGCCAATGTGATTTGAGGTGGGTCTTTATATGTTTCTTGAAGAGGGGTGTTGAGGTCAAGGTAGTAAGTTCACAAGTGAGCTTGTTCCAGTGTGTACCCACAGCATTTGAGAAAAGGGAGTCACCTGCTTTGTTCTGAGATTTACATGTGGCTACTAGAAGTTTATTAGCTGAGCGTAGGTTAGAGAGATTTTTATAGGGGGAAATAAGAGTACTAAGAATAGGTGTATTAGAAGGGAAGTGGAGTATCCTGTGGGTAATAGTCAGTTGTTGGAGTAGAATGAGATTTTGCAGTTCAAGCCAACCTAGCTGTCTGAGATTTAAACAATGATGAGTCCGATATGGGGCACTTGTAGCAAACCTGACAATGTTGTGGTAGGATGAGGCTAGTTTTGATAGGTTTGTTTTGATAGGTTAATAAAGGTTGGAGAGGCATACAGTAGTGTTGAGATGAGATGTGTTTGAGCTAAGGATATCCTAGTCTCTGGTGTGAGAAATTGTTTAAGTCTATAGAGTGCACCTATTTTTTTGTTAACTGTTTTTATTGTTAAATTGATGTGAGCATCAAAGTTTAGTTGATTATCTATTGTCACACCAAGCAGTTTTGTAGTGCTGTCGGGTGATATAATTGTGCCATTGTTAGAGACAATAGTAAAGGAAATTGGGATGGACTTATAAGTTGGAGTAATCAATAGTAACTTAGTCTTTTTAGGATTAAGGAGGAGACAGATGTGTTTGAACCAATTTTCTGCTGCAGTAAAAACATTTTGGGTACATGAATGTAGTTCAGCAAGAGACATTGCAGTGCAGATGAGTGTAGAGTCATCTGCATACTGAATGCAAGTGGAGGATGGGAGGGAGGTATTCAGATTATTAATAAAGATGGAGAAGAGGAGGGGACCTAGAATAGAGCCTTGTGGGACTCCAATGGAGACTGGGAGCTGGGAGGATAAATGACCATCCCAGAGTACTGCTTGTTGTCTATTTGACAGGTAGGAGTTGAACCACAGAATAGCCATTGTGTCAAGAGAAAGGGATTTAAGCATATCAGTCAGGAGATGGTGATTTACCATATCGAATGCTTTTGAGAGGTCAAGAAATAATGCGGATGAATATAGATTATTGTTGCGATTTTTGTTGATGGTGTCTGTAAAGGAGAGAAGGGCAGTGGTGGTACTATGGAATGGTCTAAAGCCGTGCTGTGAGTCAGCAAGTAGGTTATTATGGAGAAGGTGTTCTAGAAGTTGTTGTTGGACACATCGTTCCATAATTTTAGCTAGAGGAGAGAGTAGGGCTATAGGACGGTAGTTTGAAAGTTCAGTTGTATTTCCCCCTTTATGTAAGGGGATGATATGGGAGATTTTCCAGAGAGATGGAATAGTGGATTCGGTTATGGTTCTGTTTATTAAGATGGAGACTGGGAATGCTAGTACCTTTGCAGCTAGCTGCAGATACTCTGCTGGCAGTTTGTCTGCTGAGGGGGTACAAGGTTTAAGTTTTTGGAGTTGGTTGTGAATGAAGGCTGTGGATACTGTGTTGAACTTTAAAGAGGGTATTTTATTATTAGGAGGGTTGAGTTCAAGGGTTGTTGGTGGAGTTAAGGTGTTGGCAAGAGAGGTGACTGTTTCTGAGAAGAAGTTATTTATGATGTCAGCAATTTTATTAGGAGGGGTCTGAGTTAGGTTGGCAGGGGTGGGTGTTTTGGAGTTTCCAGGGTATAGGAGTTTCTTGATTCCAGACCAAAATTTTTGAGGGTTCTGTTGGGGGTTTTGTTGAAATTTAAAGTTGAAGTTTCTTTTGTCAAGGAGTATAAGTTTCTTTGTGGTATTTCTAAGGTGTTTGAAATGTTGGTGGTCAGTGGGGTTTTTTGTGGTTCTCCATTTTGCCCAAAGTTTGTTTCTTAGTATCATTTTTTGCTTGGTTTCTTTGGAAAGCCATGGAGCTGCTTTGGACCTTATTTTAATTTGGCGAGATGGGGCATGGCTGTCCAGAATTTGGAGGAATGTATTATTGAAATAAGTGACTGCCTCTTCAAGAGGAAGGTCTTTGAGAGGTGCCCAGTTGCAAGCTTTAAGTTCTAGGAGGAAGTTGGGAAGGCTAAAGTTTTTCTTACTGCGTATAGTTCGATATACTGACTGCATAGGACTACTATATTTTGTTTGGAAATGTATGTAGGGAGGTGGTCACTAATATTGTCAGGAGTATACCTGTTTTATATGCATGGGGATTGTTATTAACAAGTATCCAATCAAGAATACTCTGCTTCTTGGTAGGTTTATGTATTCTTGTAGGGAAGTTTATGATTTGTTGGAACATGTAGAGGTTTATGAGAGAGGTGGGTTTAGTGGAACAGCAGGAGTTCCAGTCAATATTGAGATCACCTAAGAAGATAATTTCTTGTGGGATGGTAGAAGAGAGCCAGCTAAGGATATTTTCAAGTGTATTTATATTTTCCCGGGAGGGATGTAGCAACACATAATATACATTGCTTTGTTCTTATTAATCTGAAGTTTGGAGCAAAGGAGTTCAGCATTTGTAGGAGAGGGAGGTTGGTAGTCTATCAGGCTAATTTGTAATTCAGATTTATAAAGTATGGCAACTCCCCCACCTTTTTTGTTTGGTCGATCGAGTCTTAAGATACTGTAACCAGGTGGGGTAATTTCATTGTCTTTGATTGCTGGTTTAAGCCAGGTTTCTGTTAGGCAGAGGATGTCAAATGAGTAGAAGTCAATTAGGACATGGAGCTGGGTAATTTTATTTGTTATACTACGGATATTTAGGTGAGCAACTGTAAGAGAGTTGGGCGAAAAAGGGGATTTCATGGTTTTAGTATTTTGGTCAGTGGGGGTAAGTGGAAAGGAGTTGTTAGGGCCAGGGTTGGGATGTATGTCCCCATGAACCAGTAGGAGCAGGAGAGGGGAGGGAAATCTTTCTGCGTATTTCGAGTCAGTGAGGTAGAGCCTTCTGGTTTTGTAGTATTTGTTGTGGTTTATTCGGTGAAACTGGGGAGGAAGGTATGGGGATGATGATGACAGGGTAGGATATGGTATTGAGGTTGGGAGGAGAGTAGGGTTAGTTTGCTTTGATGATGTAAGGGAGCCTGACAGACTTAGGTTTTCATAGTAGGTAAGAGTGTAAGATATAACCAGGAAATTTAGGAATGTGAATGAACACAGTATGTTAAGGTAAATTAAAGTATTAGGTTTCATAGTGCTGGAAGTAGTAAGATGGGTGTGGTGTTTGGAGGGAGTGTTGAGGGGAGGTGTGGATGGTGCTAGGTAGGTTTGGAAGTGTGAAATGGGTCAGTGTTGTGATATGTGGGAAGGTACTAGGGGGTGTGGCAAGGCAAGTATAAGGGTGGAGACACTGGGGGTGGGTGGGATTTGGGGGTAGGGTAGGGGAGCGAAGTGAGCCAAGAGGGCTTAACGGAGCGGGTTAACCCTCTGAGGGAGCGGATCCAAGGAAAACAATCAGTGGAGATATGAAAGGTAAGGGTAGTTTGGATGAGAGTAGATGGAAGGAGAGGGCGTAGAAAAAAGTGAAATAAGCAGGGTAGATAGGTGATAAAGTTCAGTAGAGATCTAAGGGTAAAGTGTAGCTGCAGTACAAGAGGTTGAGTCAGTCTGTGAACATGAGGAGTGGGAAGGTAGTTAGAGGGATAGCTTCTAGGAGAAAAAATGTCACCTGGTGGCAAGATGCAGTACAACAAGCTAAAGGTTTTGTTTGGGAAGTAGCAGGTCAGGGGATTCAAGGAGGGAAAAAAATGTAAAGACGTACAGGAGGATAGGTGTAATAAAAGGGGAAAATTGAGAGTAGAAAAAAAGGTCTTTGCTGCTGGTAGCCTTAGCTGGGGAGTGTACAATGAACCTGAGGTGTAAATACAAGAAATAGTAGTTGTATTGCCTGTAGGTTAAAATAACATACTTTCTTTTCCTTGCTGGACTGAAGCACAGGGTGTACAAAGGTGCAATTCCTTAGTTTTGGAGATTGGGCAGCAGTTGCTGTGGTGGGATGAGTCAATAGGTCAGCAGCAGATAGGGCAGATTCCCAACTGTGAATCAGTATGCCAGGTTGGTTCGCTAGAATAATAGGTAGAGAGAGAAATAGCAAAAGACTTACGGTAAGCAGGCTGAAAAGCAGCTTTTTACAATATACCACTACAGAGCAATATAGAAAGAAACAGGTAAGTCCTTACTTAGATAACTAGTCACAGTTTTTCATGTTTAACATGGCAAAAAGTACTACATTCAAAACAAATTCAGTTGTGTAGGCACAGGAAGAAAATAACTTTCAGTAGTGTCATAATAGACTCTCTAGTCTATAGTTATACATTAGTTTAACCCCTAATCGCTATAGCTATCCAATTCTACAGCATTGGGTACTATCTGTAAATAACACTAATAGGTTCAGGCACTAGGAAATGAAGGAAATGAAACAAGCAGGTAGGTCAGTGTGGGTGGAGGTCAGAAAAAAGCAATTCCTAAGCAAATAACAGCAATAATTGAGGTACATAGAGGGTTTGGGCTGTAGTAATATTACTATAATACAGATTGGATTAGGCCCAGGACATACAAGATATATTTACATTCAAAATGACAGCTCTCCAGTAAATACAAATAGGTACAGTAGGAAGCAGTCTGGACATAAGCAACGCTATTCTTATTATGGCGTTTCAGTTTGTTTGTGCTGTAGTATCATGAAAATAAATAAAACTTAGTGTTTTGGGAAGGTAATTTGAGAAACTAAAACTGCCTAAGTACATATAAGTATGTGTCCGATAGCATAGGTGACTATGCATTCGAGAGGCAGCAGGACCTCAGAGCTGTTGCCTATGTAATTAATGTTCCACTTAAAGTAAAGCTACCAATTGCGACATTTAAGGAGTAAGCAAAACAAATATCAGGGAGTGAAAAAAAGAAACAATATGGAATACTCAAGTCTAGTATCCTGTGTACTTACTGCTATTACTGGATTAAGATATCAGGTGAGATGCGTACTAGCAAAAAAAGGCAGCGGAACTGCTAAACGCTATAGCTTATGGCGTTCTTGTTCCACGTGTAGTAATGCTACACAATTCCGACATAAATAAGTCGCCCAAGAAAAAATATTAACAAAGTGGTTAACAGTTTGCGTACTATCTGATGTTGCCCAAAATAGTATATCAGCAGGAAGAGGAGGCTGTTTTATAGCTTAACTACTCAAATGTTTTTACTCTGTTGCAATTCAATTTACAGAAGAAGGCATCGGACATTACTGCATGCTATTTGCAATAGCGTTTCAGGTCCACGTGCAGGCACACTACACCGTGGTGATAAATACAGAACAAACGCGTACTATTTGTGAAAAAATATATAAATAAATAAAGAAGCGTGAGAGCAGTATCTCAACAGTAAAACTAATTATAATAGCTAATCAATCATACTGTGCATATGTTCGCTAAACATAGGTAGGCGTTAGGTTCAAAGCAGTATCGCTATCAATAAACTGTGATAACTATTACATATTTTGCGTATATGTACGCTAGACATCGGCATATACCACAACAAAAAGCCACATTAGGTAGGACTATTTCTATGAGTAGAGACAAGCGAACAAGGGCATTAGCCCGTTTGATTTCTTTAAGTCAGTTAAACAAGGCAGTGAAAAAATAGTCAGCAAAGAGATACACTTACACAAGGAATGGACTCCGGAGCTAGGGGTAAACAGCAGCAAAGAGATATAGAGCAGGGGTTAAAGATGGCGTCACCATGGGGCAGGTATATTTATAAGGTCAGTGAGCTCATCGGGGGGAAGGGGAGGGAAAAAGCGAGATGGGTAAGGGTAGATAGGGACCGGAAGTTACCAGGAGTCAACAGCGAGGGGGGGGCGATACTGACACTACATTAACAGTACGCTCAGTTCAACGTTTCAATGGAGGGAGCAGTGAGAGGACAGATGCTAGACAGTGGCAGGGAGAGAAATAGAGGGCTAGAAGCGGAGAAATGCAAGTGAAGGGGAAGCAGGAGGGGGTGGGAGGGTAGAAGGGTGATGGGATAACTTGGAAATAAACCCTCTGAGGGAGAGTGGATCCAAGGAAAACAATCAGTGGAGATATGAAAGGTAAGGGTAGTTTGGATGAGAGTAGGTGGAAGGAGAGGGCGTAGAAAAAAGTGAAATAAGCAGGGTAGATAGGTGATAAAGTTCAGTAGAGGTCTAAGGGTAAAGTGGAGCTGCAGTACAGGAGGTTGAGTCAGTCTGTGAACATGAGGAGTGGGAAGGTAGTTAGAGGGATAGCTTCTAGGAGAAAAAATGTCACCTGGTGGCAAGATGCAGTACAACAAGCTAAAGGTTTTGTTTGGGAAGTAGCAGGTCAGGGATTCAAGGAGGGAAAAAATGTAAAGACGTACAGGAGGATAGGTGTAATAAAAGGGAAAATTGAGAGTAGAAAAAGGTCTTTGCTGCTGGTAGCCTTAGCTGGGAGTGTACAATGAACCTGAGGTGTAAATACAAGAAATAGTAGTTGTATTGCCTGTAGGTTAAAATAACATACTTTCTTTTCCTTGCTGGACTGAAGCACAGGGTGTACAAAGGTGCAATTCCTTAGTTTTGGAGATTGGGCAGCAGTTGCTGTGGTGGGATGAGTCAATAGGTCAGCAGCAGATAGGGCAGATTCCCAACTGTGAATCAGTATGCCAGGTTGGTTCGTTTCTTTTCCTTGCTGGACTGAAGCACAGGGTGTACAAAGGTGCAATTCCTTAGTTTTGGAGATTGGGCAGCAGTTGCTGTGGTGGGATGAGTCAATAGGTCAGCAGCAGATAGGGCAGATTCCCAACTGTGAATCAGTATGCCAGGTTGGTTCGACAAGGAATGGACTCCGGAGCTAGGGGTAAACAGCAGCAAAGAGATACAGAGCAGAGTGGTAGAAGCTGTGTATCTGTAAGCAATTTTACTCTTTGAAGGTAATCCATGAGTTAGATGTGGATGACTCTTTCCAGAATTTTAGGCAGGGGGGATAAGATAGCAATGGGGCAGTAGTTAGTTAACTCAGTGGAGTTTCCTCCTTTGTGAAGGGGTATAATGTGTGAAATGTTCCAAATAGTGGGGACTAGGCTCTCAGTGATTGATCTGTTTATGTGAATGGCTACTGGATAGGGTATTCCTTCTGCTGCAATTTGAAGGAATTCTGCAGGGAGGTTGTCAGCTGCTAAGGTAGTTGGTTTGATTTTTTGTGTAAATTTTTGATTGTGTTTACAGAGACTGGTTGCAATAAAAACAGGTTGGTGGTTTGAATATGGATGGTATTTTGGTTTTTGACAGGAGTAGGGTCATTGTAATGGGGCTGAGAGTTTGTGAGGGCTTGGATTGATTCTGTAACGTAGATATTAAACTAGGTTGCTCCATTGTCTGTTTTATTGGGAGTTGATGGAGTGGGAGTAGCTGATTTACCAGGATGTAGGATGGTATTAACTGCAGCCCAGAAGTTTTGTGGATTATTTTGGTATTTTATTTGAATATTATGGTAGTAATTGGTTTTATTCCATTTCACTAGTTTTTTTGGCTGTATTACATAATTCAAGGTAAATTTGTTTTGTTAAGTGGGATCTATTTTTGTGAAATTGTACTCAGGCCTTATCCCGGGTCTTAAGAAGAGATCTACATTCTTTACTAAGCCATGGAGCATAGTTTTATTTAACTCTAATGGTTCTTGGTGGTGCATGATGGTTGAGGATGTTTAAGATGGTGGAGTTGAAGGAGTTAACTGCTTCCTTTAGAGGTAGCTGCCTGAGAGTTTCCCAGTTAAGGGAGGAAATAAAGTTAGTGGCATTGAAATTCCTTTTGTCTCTGATTTGATGGTAGGTGGTCTGTTGGATTTGATGGGTTTTAGCATAAATCAGAAAAGTCGGCTGGTGGTCACTCAGGTTTTCAGGGAAATATCCTGAGTCGGACATTAGGGTTGGGTTGTTTACTAAGATCCAGTCCAATTTGGATTGTCAGCTAGAGGTTTTATATGTTCTAGCAGGAGATGTTATTAGTTGGGCAAACCTGTGTAGGTTAATATGTGATGTTGGATTAGAGGAGGAGCATGTTAGCCAGTCACTGTTGAAGTCGCCTATGAGGATTGTCTCTTGGAGAAGAGAGTTAAATATCCAGTGTAGTATGCATTCTAGTGTGGGAATATTGTTATCTGGTGGATATTTATACATTTTATTGGGGTTAATTGTAAGCCTAGCAAGTATTATTTCTGTGTTTTCAAAATCAGGGAGTTTTATGTCTATGGGATTAAGTGAGAGGTGATTTTTGAATAGGATTGCTACACTTCCTCCTTTCTTAGTTAGTCTGTCTTACCGTAGTATGCTGTAGTCTGGTGCTGTGATTTATTTGCTGCTAATGTTAGGTTTTAGCCAGGTTTCTGTTAATATTACAATGTCTGCAGAATAGAGGAAGAGGGTGGTATGTAGTTTATGGACTTTGTTAGTGATACTCCTTGAATTAATATTAAGGAGGAGAAGGGATGATTTGTGCCTTTCCTGAAGGAAATCTGGAGTGAAAGAGATGAAGCTATGTGGAATGTTGTTTTGGAGGGTGGAGCCCGGATTGGGGTATATATCCCCAGAATGGGTTAATTGGACAGCTAGATGTAATAGATGTTTGGAGAGTTTATCATGGAGTTTGTATAATGTTTAATCTAACGTTTAATGCCTAATGTTTATTCTATTTGTAAAAGTCAGAGGAATGTTTTGTCTCCAGTTTCTTCTTGTGAGGAAACATCTGCTTTAAATTATTTAGTTTCTTCTATTGTACTCGCCACTGTTCTATGTTTACAGTATGTGTACTGTTTTGAGGAGTTTGCCTGGCTGCATTTTGTGAGCCTCCCAGGAGTATGTGAACACTGAGATTTTATTTTGTCTTTTGGATAGAGATTACATTTTTGGTTTCTTTGCTGCAAAAGGTTGAATTAAATCAAGGAATCTGTAAGATTTTCTGCCCTCTTTTCTAATTTTCTAAGGAATTCTCTAATCCCTCAGCAGATTTTGGCATAATGACAAGTGTGTTCCAAAAATAATTTGTTCTCCCCTCCCATCCTGGCAGTCTCTTATCCCGTCCCAAAAATCTGAACCTCCATTTTTCTCTCTGGCAACAAATAGTTTCAGACAAATGAGTTTTGAAGATCATTCACCAAGGTTATGGATAGCAGTGAGAGGATATTCTTTCTTACCAAGAGATTATTCCTCATTCAGCAGACCAGACTCTTTTATACCCTTCATTACATGCTGTTCCAGGGAATGATAAAACCTGAATCTTTCTTCTTAGACCTGTTTGTGCTAGTGCCTAAGTTCAACATGATGTCACTTCACAGTATTTTACCTCTTCTTCCTTATTCAAGTTTCCTGGCAACTCTCCATTGAAAAGATGCTTATCTAATTTTTTCCATCCAGATGTGAGGAGTTTCCAAAAATTTGTATCTCTAGATCACTTCATCATTTCACCAAGGATGTTGACTAAGAGGCTAGTTCCAGTTATAGCTCACTGCAGGCTATACGGTATCCATTTTTCCCATATTTAGATGACTTGCTTAACTTTGCAGAGTCTTTTGCTATGTGTCAGGAATCTCTCACTTAGGTGAGAGATCTCTTACACAAGCTGGGATTCCAAGGTAACATTCAAAAGTCTTTGTTGACTTATTCACACAGGATTGTGTACCTTCAGTATAAGCTAGACACCTCAGTTCAAAGAGCTTTTCATCCACATGAAAAAGTAGATCTGTACCTAGATCTATTTCTAAAGTTTTCCACTCAAACTTCAGTCACTCTGAGGGAATACCTAAGAATTATGATTATCATGATAACTGTGGCAAGATTCTACATGATGAAGATACAATGGTATCTGAAGTCTCTTTGCTCCCAGCATCAATATCCCTTGACTTTTCAAATCCTAATGCTGGGGTTTGTTAATAGAAAAATTACTTGATGGAGGTGGCAAATATCCCTAAACTCAGGTCTCCTCTTATTCCTCCCCGTTGTAAAGCAGTCAGTCATTTCCAACTTCTTGGATTTTGCTTGGGGAGTGGTTTTAAGATGGATAATATTGCAAGGTGTGTGGGACACCTAGGACAGATGTAAGCACATAAATATAAACTTGATGCTTGCCCTGATCAAGGCACTCAACTTTCTGAATCATCTTTGATCCCCAGGACCTGTTCAAGTTGTTTTAGACAATACCACAGTCATGTGGCACATCTTCAAGCAAGGTGGATAAAGGTTGTACCCCTTTGCAGACCAGCCTTATTAGCTTAGGATATATCTTCACAGCACATTTTCACTCTAGAGGCATCCTTCATTCTGTCAGTGCAATACTGTGTGACAGACAACTGAACAGGACAGGACAGACCGTCACATATGCAAAGGAGATCATGAGGCCTTACAAGATTTGATCCATCTGTGGGGAGTTCCACAAGTAGACCCATTTGACTTTCCTGTAAATAATCAGCAGACAAGATTGTTCTCCAGAACTCCATGCTAGAAGCCCTGGAAGACAGATGTCTTTTTCCTTTTTCTCTCACAGGAATGCTCCTGAACGCTTTTCCATCCTTTCCACTGATATCCAGGGTACTTCTGAAGATTCAGAAGGGATCTACCAAGATGTTTGTGGTGACTCCATTTCTGTCCTAGGCAGCAGTGATTCTCTCTTTTTCTGTAAATGTCGAGCGGCAATTATTACAAGCTTCTTCATAGAATGGATCTATTTACACAAGATCAGGGGTACACCCTGACCCCAATCAACTTCAGCTGACTGCCTCGATGATAGGGTCATATTTTCCTTAGGCATCTGTTTACTGAGGACATGCCACAGGTACAAATGGAGGCTGGAAATTCTGCTCCTAGAAAAGCATACATTAGGAAATGGAAAAGATTTCTAGTTGTTGGTAGCAGAAACATAACCAGCATCCATTCAGGGCTACGTGTTCTCTGGTTTTACAATACTCGTGTGAATTATTCTCCTAAAGCTTTTCTTACTTCTCCATCAAGGTTCATTTATTGGTCATTCAGTATGTTTGCTCATGGATTCTCCTCTTTTAAGGCTTTATCATGTCAAAATGTTTTTGAAAGGGGTTTTTACTTGAGGCCCCCAAGAAAACCATTGATCCCTTCTTCTAATCTTAATTTTATGTTAGTGAAGCTAACAGTTGCTCCACTTGAGCCAGCTAATCTGGCTGACTTGAGTTTCTTAACAAAGAAAACAGTTTTACTGCTTACCTGTTTCATTTTCTACAGTGACAGGATTTCTTTGAGAACTTATCTGTCTTGTATGCCTAAAGTAGTATCTGAGTTTACTTTAAGACAAACTATTCATTCTCTGATTTTTCTTTACTGATTTTTAAAATGAGGGAGAAAGTGCTCTGCATACCTTGGATGTCCATTGATAACTCAGGTACTATTTTGACAGAACTTAATCTTTCGGAACTTTGGGTCTGCTGTTCTTTTCTTGTGAAGGTAAGAAGAAGATACAGCCTGTATCAATATCAACTGTTTCCAAATGGTTGTTTAAGACTTGTTACCTTTATTTGTACTCACCACAACATAATTTTTCCAGACCACTCTACCAGGGCCTTGACTTCATGTATGGCTTTTTGGAAAGGGTTGGATTTTGGAAGTATTCTAGAAACTGCAACTTGGTCCTCTGTACATAGTTTTGCAATTCATTATAAGCTTGATTCCTTCTCAGGATCCAGATCAGGAATTGCAAGGGCCATTCTTCAGGGGCTCCTAGACTCTTCACTTTCTACCTCCCAAGTGCAGTAAGTGAGGGTAATCTAGCCATATAGCTAAGGCTAATGCAACAATGATCAATATGATGAACATAGTACAGTTGTGTAAGTAAACTTAAGATTAACAGTGGATGTTAAAATGATCATTTCTGCAGTACCCACTCCCTTCCCCCATCTCCCTTATCTTTGGAGTGTTGTTTATGCTAGTGTGGGGTTATTTGTTTGTTGTTGTACTTAATATTGACCTTTCACAGCTCAGCCTTCTTCTCTGTGTTGGCAGGAAAGCTCTGCAGGGCTTGATACCCAGACTTGTTGATTAGTCAGCTCAGCTTGAGCTGCATGATAGTTTGGGTTTGTGGAAGGTGCCCTGGAGCCATAGATGCTGGCTGGCTGTTACATTCTTGGTAGGATATAACCCCATAAAGTTAACGCTACTGCAGCAGTGATCATTTGGACATCTACTGTTACAGTACATCTACTTACCCAACTATACTTCTTATCTGTTTTATAGAATGCATTTTGTTTGACTGCTTATAGTTTACCTGACAGTCAACCACCTTCTTTTAGAAAGTCTGATGGGTTTTACAGGGTAACTCAGATTCACAAATACTTGTTTTCCAACCCCAAAACAGGTCCTGCAGTGATTTCCTTGTCCTGAACTGCTTCTGCTTGACAAGTACTAATGTAAATCCCTTTCACTTGGAGAAGGATGGAGAAACTTTTGACATACTTGGGAAGAAAGTTTATTCTTCTGTCACTTGAATGTTTGAAATTTTGAAGTGTCAATTTCACATGTTAAAGTTTTTACTTCTGTCTTTTGGGAAAATGAAAAAGTTACCCTTCCATTTTCTGAGGTGAAATTTTCTTTGAATGCCTCTTTTGTATATGTCCTCACGTAATAAAACATGCCTTAAAATGTTTTTGCCACTGTTGATACTGTGTCCAGGCCTGAATTTTCTGAGTAAGTCATGAGATGATTTGTTTGGTTATGTTTGCAAAATCATCCTGAAGATGTTAAAATTGAAATTTGAAATTCTTTCCTAGACAAGGAGGTTCTTCTGCTTGTCTTATCTGCAGCTGAGGTACATAGGAGATTTGATGGGGAGGTCAAGGGGTGACCTAAATCTTTCAATCTTCTTTTTTTAAGACACATATTTTTCCTTCCACCTTAGCTCCCTTTTTCAAAACATCAATTCATACAGCAAGCTGGCAACAAACAGTAGTTTAAAAAGCAATAGTATGGAGGCACCAAAAAAGGAGAGAAAGTTTATCAAAGTCAAGGCAAGTAAAAAAACAAACAAACAAAAAAAATGGAATTTCTTTTTGTCGAGGTCCCAAAGTTCAAAATGTTATCCCTTAAGACCTTATTAGCTGTTGTCCCTTTATCCCTTTGCTGGTCTTCATGGTATAGTTAGAAGATGCCTACCATCACATTTCCATTGGCAAACATTCAGAATGTTCTTATGATTTTCTGTATCTAGCTTAAATTATCATTTTTCTCTTACCCTTTGTACTATATGGCGCCTCAATTGTACCTGCAAAGTCCATATCTGGAAGACTGTCTTATGACCGCAGGTTCTATTTTCATTTGTCAAGAGTCCTTAGCAAGTGTTCATAATCTTCTACTCAGTCTGGGTTTTCAATGGAACTTACAGAAGTATGTGTATTCCTTAGGCTCTGGATTTTGTTTCTGGGACTCTTCTATTAAATCACCATTTTGAATCACTTCATCTAGTACCCGCTTTCTTCTTAACCTTCCCATGTATTGTGTTCCTTTATGTCTTACTCCTACTCCAGTTTTCCTCACTACACTACTCTTCTTAGTTGGATGGACACTTGATTCTTTTCAAAGTTACTAATTTTGGGCCATTCTCCATCTACCTCCATGCCCTGCCTAATTTTGCTCTTGGCCTTCTTCCTTCCCCGATATCCAGTAGGCTGTCTGTACTTCCTATAAGCTTTAAGCTGAAGTCACTCCACCATTGACTGTCTCTGCACTTAAGCTCAATCTCTGCTCATTGGATAGCCAAGAATTGTCCCTGGAATCTTAGCAACCCACAACATACCTTCCATTGAAACTGACTCATTTATAACTTTTCCAGGACCATGTTTCTTCCTTCATTCCCTGTTCTCTCCTATATCCTCTAGTTTTCTGGGCAACCCCTTCTTTTTTTCCCTCCTTTCCTCCTCTTTCCAGCACTTTTACCCTTTTTTAGGCTTCTTTCCTCTTTTCACTTCTCTTCTCCCCTCCTCTCCCTTCTGTCTTTTGGCCCTGTTTTCTATGATGTTCTTTCCACTTTCATTTTAAACTGTGTTTTAGCATTGCAAAATTTACACAAACAAAATCTGCCATACATTTCAGTTTCAGCAAAGAATAGTCAACATTTAATTTCTAGGGGCTATGCACATTTGCTCTTACACTGTTCATGATTTTGTTTTCCTATACAGTTGGATAAGTCATTAATTTAATGAATTAGATCTAGTGGATAAAGCACCTGAAGAACTATGTGTAGGATTTTGATACATTTTCCAGAAGATGGCATCAGGAAAATATTCTGAATATAAAGAAGATTATGAAGGCAAAATATCTGTCTTTAGAGCTCACTGGTGGGTTAGGATATCCACACTTCAGATGTTGCTCTATCCAAAACGTTGCTGCATATTAAGTTATCTTCTAATACTTACATAATCTAAATGCCTTAAGAAAATAAAATCTTTGACCCAATTTCTATTGGGAGTAAGAAAAAAAAAATTCCAAGAACTGCTCTGTTTCTCCCAAAAAAAATTGATGGAGCAAGACTGCCAGATGATTGTTGGATGGCAGAGTCTGTTGCATCCCTACTATACTTGACCCTGTTTCTCTCATCTGTCCCAAGATGGGAAGATGATATGGCTAGACTGTTCCATAGCTTCACACAAAAGGCTATTGTGTGCTACCAGAAATCACTCTCAGGTCACTTACATGGCTGGCATACATTATAGATAGCGCATATGGCCCTTAATAAACATTATCCTAATTAATTCTGTTTAGATGCCAGGTGTATAAAAGTCACAAAATGGGGCAATCCATTAGCAAAAGTACGTGCCAAAATGGTCTTTTGGGATAAATGGGAGTCAGTGGGACTGCGCATTATAGATCAATTGTTAGGCCAAAATAAGGATACCACTTGATTTAAGTCTTTTGATAATCTCCAAAGAAAGTATAAATTTCATTTAAGGATCAGTGGAAGTACCTTTAACTCAGGCACACCTTTTATCACTTCCCCTATTGTGCATGCTAAAAAGGGCAGTATCCCACCATACAGCAGCTATTTACATCGATCTCTGGCAGGATCAGTAGTATGGATCAATTAAAGTCTTAAGGTGTTTACGTATTACTATCCATGCCAAACTTAGATGCATTCAGGCAAATGGTAACTGAGCATTTCCACAGATCTGAGGGCAATACTACACATTCATCTCCCTGAGAAACAGTAGTATTATCTTCAGTTACTTACCAGGACACCAACATTTCTAACTCAGCAATTTAAATTAATATTTAAATGTTATTGGACCCCAGCAAAATTAGTGCAGAAGGGTTACAGCACTTTGGGTATATGTCAGCGTTGGACAAAGGTATTAGCAGATGCATTTTATAAATTTGGGGAATGCCCGGTGCGTACGCCTTATGGATATATCTAGCAGGCTTTATCATCAAACATTTTGCAAACATCTTTAGTGATAAAAAATGTTATGTGGATATCGGGTGATTGCCCATTTGAACTTAGGCTAACAACTGCCCAGAAGTGTTTCCCATTAGAAATCACCAGATCAGTTATTGATTTCTGATATACAACATTTCATAATGAGCTGTACCAAGATTTTACAGTGTAAGACAGGGACTTTAAAAACCTTTATGCCACATAATGTAATCCAAAGCTAGAATGGCAAAGACCTGTTTGCTTTATGGAGGATAACAGCTTTATCAAACTTTAAGACTAAACTCTCTTCCATTTAAGCATGCTGTCAATTGATTAATATGTTAATTGTGTAATATGCCTTTAGATTAACTATGAATGTCCTTATTTTATAGTTCCCTGGTTATTTTATTTTTTGTCTGCATTACACACAGCTACGCTTATACACATTTTGCCAAATACACATTGTCCTTTGTGCTGCAGATACAATTGACCGTTACATTGTTATACCCAAATTCTTGAATATCAATGGTACTACTCTCTAATATAAACTGGCACTAACCACAGGACACACATTGTCTGGTACCGTTGATCTCTTTATTCCCCTTATATGTTTCAGGCTGTTCCAATTAATCATTGATATCTAATGCCCTTTTAAATACCATGTATGTACCCACATCTGGAAAATAATCAAATTTCCCAGTTATTATTCAATATATGCTTAATAATTGTAAATACTAGCACACACAATTTTACTATTATAACTTTTTTATATTCCCTGTCAGGAGTTATTGGGAATGAATTGACTACAATAGCACCTCCCAAAAGTGGTTTATACACACCCTCACATCTTTTTTTATAATATTTCGTCATATATATTATCCACAAACTTCATAGGATACCCCACTTTAGGAATATATCTTTGAGCATGTCTGCTTCATTGACAGATTGCTAAAGCTTGACACTAATCTTGCCAAGCAGATAAACTCTACATTGACCAAGCTTTTTTTTTTCTTATCAGATGGTTGCTATTAAAGAAAACCTATAAATTTGAAAATGTTTCTTTTCCTATATATGTTAGAAGTAAATCTTTGGTTTACCAAGTCTTTGGTAATTTTAACATCCAGATAGTGCATCAAAATGCTTTTCTTATCGAAGTGTAAAACTTTAAAAAAATAGTAGTTTATGCAATACAGACAAGAAATTCCTTCAATTTCCCTTCCCCACCATTCCATAAAATTGTAATATTCTCCAGAAAGAAGAAATATGCATCACATTTCTGTGCAAAATGTGTATTAAACACAAAGTGTTTCTCCCTGTATGCCATAACAAGATTGGCATAAG
Source organism: Protopterus annectens (assembly GCF_019279795.1). NCBI lineage: Eukaryota > Metazoa > Chordata > Ceratodontiformes > Protopteridae > Protopterus > Protopterus annectens. The sequence continues at coordinate 502,288,233 of NC_056747.1, read as the reverse complement.
CTGGGATGCATGCTGCATCCATAGCTACCCCAGCTATTTGATGAAATAGTTCCTTCTAAAGAAAAATATAGTTATTATGTAACACAGTTTCTTTAAATTCACAAATTATACTCTGGTCAATATTATTAATACTACCACATCCCATCAATAGTTACCTGAATCATTCTATGCCTGTGATATTTGGTATTACTAAGAATAAATTAACTACATCCATAGTGACCAGCAACCCATCATACTTAAACAAAAAATATTAAAATTGTGTATATATTTTCATGAGTCTTTCAACAAATGGGAAAGTGATGCAATAAAAGATTTACAATGAACGTCCACAAGAATAGCCATGGTGTGCAATTGCTATTCTATTTATGTACATTTATTATTTTTTAATTAACTGTGATATCATTACTAGTCTGTGTATGCATGTATATTTATTATGTAAATTTTGTGTAACTGCCTTCTACTCATTCTATAAAATGGAGCCTTTCACCCTGGGCTACTGCTGAAAATGGGACTTGTACCTAGTTGGATTTTCCCAGTAAACAAAAGTAATAAGTAAATAAATAAATAATTTGAAGTGAATTAGAGTGATATTTAAAAATGTGTCCCCCAGTTGTGGACCTTTGCCTACATTGCTGTGGGTTTTGTCTTAATTTGTAAGCAAAGACATTTTGAGCTAAAAGTGGCAGTAGATTACTTGGCTACATGTAGCCATGCCAGTAGAACACAATATCCAAAAAAAAAGCAAATCCACAGTGGACATGCCAGGGTAATGAGTATTTAACAGCACTGTTTTTTATCACTGTTTCATTTTAACATCTCTGACAGGACTTTTGCTAAAATAACTCAAATAGAACATTTCAAAACTTGATGGAATTTCAGATGAATATCTGCTGAAAAAGTTACTACAAAAACAATGTTTGAAACATTTTAATTGCTTTTTCTTGTCCAGAAAACTAGAAAGAGCTAATTGTCTTAGAATGAGCCACTCTAAGTCTAGTGTATAGGACAATATTATGAAAAAGGACATACATGCTATACAAAGTAACAACAGTGCGTTATCTGTTAAGACAGATAAATTAGAATGAAAAAATACAATTTTAAAGAGGAATATATAAAAACAGAGTGTCTTAAACAGCAAACATAGATAGAAGAGGAAATGTCTGACTTTGATGGAAGATTACTTGAAAATGCGAACAAAACTGAATTTCTTCTGAAACAAAAAAACTTATTCCAGGAAAAAAATAGATAACGTAGAGAACAGATCTAGAAGGAATAACATCAGGATTTATGGAATTCCTGAAAAAGAAGAGTATGATTGAATTCCTTAATACTTGGCTACCTAAAACTTTGAACCTACCTGAAGCTTTTTCCTTTGCATCAAAAAGGTACATAGTGCACTTTCTAAAAGAAAAAAAAAAACACCTTCATCAAGGTCAGTGATCATAAGATTTTTCTCAAGTTAAGATAAGGATTTAGTCTTAAAAGCTGCATGGGTTAATTACCCAGTTAAAATGAAAGAAAATGCTTAAAATTTGACAATGACTATTCAACATTAGTGATGTCAAAGAGAAAGGCATGTGTGCCACTTGTCAAAAGCTTAAAGAAAAACAATATTAAAGTATTAAAGCACAAATCTTGTATCCAGCAAAAATAAGGATTCACCTTCCAGAAGGAAAGAAGATTTTTAACACCTTGGAAGATACAATAGACTTTAACATAAAAATAAAATCCTAGAAAAAAACAGAAGAAATGGACTGGAATCTATCAACTTCTTTGAAGAGAAATACAACAAGAGATGACTGGTTAATAAAAGACAAAAAAAAAAAAGAAAACAGTAAAAAATGAAGGACAAATGAAAATCGATGTATTTCATGGTTATGAATTTTTATTAATTTAAAGAAGTGCATGAATACTTATGAACAGGTGCTGATATTACTTTTTACAAGGTAAATCATTTCTTTCTTTCTTTCTTGCTGTACTTCAAATGGTTACTAGTTCCCTTACTAAAATGTTAGAGTTTGATTCTTTTAGCAATATATGAACTTAAAACCACTTATTTTTATTTATAGTTTAAAAAGGTTAAACTATTCATTTTATTAAAAGTTAATCATTATTATGATGATGAAGCTTATGTTAGGTGACACACTTTTGATATCTTGATTTAGTTGAGGAATGTGCTAATAAATATGATACAAGATGCAACAAATGACACTAAAGAGGCATGTTAAGTTACTTTCTGGGCCTATAAAATGGTCAAGTAGTGTGCTATTGGTAGAATACGTGACATGCAATAGCACCCAGGAAAGGCTTCCTATGATATAAAGAAAGTATAAAAATATAGCTTTTTTATATATAAAAGTTACTATTGGAATGTTATCAAATAATTAGAGTAACATTCACACTTTAACAAGTTAAACCTGGATCACACATAACTGTCATCATTTTAATTTAAGTATGCTGTGTCTCCTTTAAAAATAACACTCTGCTTTATATTAAACATCTCATAAAAATAGTACTTACTGAATCATTAAATGTTTTTTCTTTGAGGACAATGGCTTTTTTAGTGGTTGGGATACTTTGAGATGTTTTTTGTTGGTTTTATTTGGTTGTTTAGAGGAGTTTGAGGGATTGATGTATGGTGTGGAGGTGACTTGGATTGACTTGTGAACATTTTTTGTGTTAATTGTAACTGAGGGACTGTTCATTTTCAAGCCCTTATCATGACAACCAGCTTGAAACATTTTAGAGTCATGAGCACTTTTGTGATGCTGCGGAAGTTCTGAAAATTCTAAGAACTGCCCAGGTTACTTCTTCCTGCCTAAAAGTAAATAATTATAATATATTGAATCATATGCAAATATGTCAAAGAATATAAGTTAAATAAGCAAATGACAGTGAATTGCATTCTAAACCACTTTCAGTTATTACATACTTCTGAATGCTTACTGCTGATAGTATACTTGACATGCAGTAGCATCCAGGAAAGTTACGCTGTATTATAAACAAAGTATAAAAAATATTGTTTTTTACATATATAAAAGTTGTTACTGGAATGTTATCAAATAATTAAAGTAACATTCACATTTTTACAAGGTATCTGGATCACACATAAATGTCATTCTTTTAATGCTACGTCTCCTTTAAAAAAATTACACTCTGCTTTGTAGTGCTTACTGAATCATTAAATGCTATTTCTTTATATATAATACCTTTTTAGTAGTTAACATACTTTGAAATGTTTTTTATTGTTTTTTAGTGGTTTGGAAGGGTTTGGGGGATTAATGTATAATGTATCAGTGGCTTGGATTCACTCGTGTGTGCTTTTGCTTGAATTGTAGATGATAAGCTGATTCATTTGGGTGTCAGCACTCCCATGTTTAACTGGAATTTGGACTTCCTCATTGACAGACCAAAATGAGTGAGCGTAGGCAATAACTCACTACACTGAGCATGGGAGTTCTTCAAGGATGTAAAAAACACAAGAGGCCAGGTACCCAAAATGACAAAGAAACCAATGCAGCACACAAAGGTACCAAGTAGAGTAGTCAAACCCAAAGCATGAAACAAATCCAAAGTGGAAGCACCAGCAGTTTATTTAGTACATAAACGCAAATATTTACAAGGCATTTCATCCACAAGACTTCTTCAGATGTAAAAAAGAAAAGAAAAAACTAGCTGTAGCATTCTTTATATCCCCCACAAGTCACTTTAATTGTTTAATAGTATGATAAATTAACAATTGGAAACACCCAGATTTATGCAAATATTCCACTTCCTGTAACCTTTGCAGGTCTCTTTGCAAGCATGTCAACAGAAATGCAAATAAACAAATGAGCAAATTCACAACTAACAAATCTGTTTTAAAAACATTTTAAAAAACATGTATACTTATGTGTATAACATTAGGTAAAATTAAATGAATAAACATTTAAAAGTAGATTAAAAAAAGTAAAATGAAGCCTGAAAAAATATAAAAACATAAGTATTGTAGTGACCAGCTTAAAATCTCAATGTTAAATAAAAGATAAATGAGCCCTATCTCAACATAACACACACACATATATATATATATATATATATATATATATATATATATATATACTTATAAATATGCATAAAATGTTTAAGTAAAAAGGTATTTATGAGTATATATAAAGAAAGTATATTCAAGGGACCTGAAAAATGTATTTAGCAGAAATGTAAAAAAGTATGTATAAAGTGTGTAGTGCATCATGTAAACAGAGAAGTGTTCCCAAAACTCATTGCAAGCACTAAATAATCTACAAATTACTGCAGCACTCAACTTTCCTTGCTTATCAAGAGGAAAATTGTTTTTAGTACTTAAATTAATAAGCACTAACCAGGCATGTCCAAGGGTCAGCTCCCATTGTTTTCTCCTGTCCACCTGATGAATCTGGGCATCTTGGGGCAATGTAGCAATTGCCTAGTGTGCACTGACAACCCACTCCTCCTTATATAGCCAAACTGGAAGTCAAGCTCTCTCCACCCAAGACTGGAATAGACAGTCAAGCAGAGAAGGTAAACACCACACTGCACTCAACACATAGTCCACCAAAACCTGCACCACCCAAATCCACACACAGTAACACAAAACACACACCTACATTTACGGAGGCTTTCAATAAAAATCTGCCCAAACAACAGAGACCTCCAAAGCTGAAATGCAAGCAACCCCCCCCCAACACTACCCAAATGACACATAGCCCAGAAAATCAGTGTGCCACTCAACCTCAGCCCATAAGGCAAAACAACATACCAAACACACTAGTCATAGGCGACTCTATAGTCAGGCACACCGACGTCCCTCTCATCAGGCTAAACAAGGAAAACGTTACTGTCAGCTGCCTGTCGGGTGACAGGATCCACCATATAATGCACACACTCAGGTCACTCCACAACAAGTACAAATATGACTCTTATCATTGTCCATGTTGGAGTGAATGACCTGAGACATACCTCCCTGGACTACATGAAAAAAGACATGGAGGAGCACTCTGACCATGTGGCCCAGGCAGGTATGACACTAGCCCTGAGTAGCATCTTGCCATCACCCAGAATGATACCACAGTACAAGGACAAAATGATTGACTTCAACAATTGGCTAAGCTTCTGGTGTTATTCTAAAGGGATATAGTATCTGTCTCCCTGGGATGACATGATCGACAGGCCCCGATGCTTTGCCAGAGATGACCTGCACCTGTTGCTCCTGGGATTCCAGATACTGGCCAAGGCTCTTGCCGCCCCATAGTGCCTTTTTTAGGCAAGGCTCAAATTTCAAATGCACCACCGTAGTAGATTCAAACAAGTGAAATCTAAGGGTAATGCTACTCAATGCTAGAAGTCTAAACCTCAAATTGCACTCACTCGAGGGGCTCCTTAAGATGGAGAACATCAACATCTGTGCAGTGACAGAGACCTGGTTTAAGGCTCCAAAGGGCACCCCTGCATTACCAGGCTACAATTCTTAATACACCTTTCGGCCATCTAACCTGGACTGAAACACTAAAGGAGGAGGTATGTCCATATTCATAAAGGATATCCAAACCTCCAGGCTAGTTGCTCAACATAATGCATCCAAAATGACCCAAGTACAATTAACATTGGGCAAGACTGCAGTTCAGGTTGTAGCTTGTCACAGATCCCTCACCATGCCCCAGGATGCCCACTCCATGTTTCTCTATATACTGGATAATATTAAGGTACAGCCCAATAACCTAATATTGGGAGATTTCAACTACCCCAACATCAACTGGGAAAACTGCTCATGTACTAACTCATCTGCTCCATGTTTTCTGGAATTCATCAATTCCAGCTCCCTGGATCAGCTTGTCCATACTCCCATCAGGGGCAGCAACATCATGGACCTGGTCATTACCAATATGGGTAACAGATGCTCCACACCAGAGGTCAACTCCTTGCTGGTCAGATCTGACCACAAGCTAATCACCCTAGACATCCATATCCCCATTAAGGAAACCACTGGAAAAAAACTTCTCCAAAGCCAACTTCATGCTTCTTAAAACAGAAGTGGCTAACTTCATGATACCCATACAGATGGAAAATAGAGGCATGACTGCTGAATCATATACAAATGCACTGTATAAGAACATATACAAGTACATGGACTGTGCCATCTCCGACAGGACCACAATGCTATCCTCCAAAAAAGGAAGCCAATCTGGTGGTCCCCTGCCATAAACAAACTCTACAACAGAAAGAAAAATTGTTGCAAAAAGGAGTAAAATCCCATAATTGCAGGAAATCCCTGGTCAGCCTCAGTAAAAAGCTGAGATCCCTCATAAAATCCTCCAAAGCTAGTTCCGAAAATAAAATCCCTATGGATTCTAAAGACAACCACAAAGCATTCTACAGCTATGTCATCTCAATGGCAATGCTCATATCTGCTCTGAGATGCAGCACAATGGCACTAGATTTACTGAACCAACTGATATTGCCAGCATCCTGGCAGACAGGTTTAGTGCAAACTTTAACCCCCAACACCCCAAAGGGCCCATCTCTATACTGGAAGATTGTAAAGCCCCTGTAATCATGGATGCACAAGTAAAGACCACACTTTCCAAAGCCAAGAACACTGCATCCATGGGACCAGACAACATCCCAGGCTGCGTTCTGCACAAACTACAGAATGAACTGGCACCCCCACCTAAGTACCATGTTCAACCATAGCCTCACTTCAGGCTTTGTACCTATGGAATGGCGCAAAGCAATGGTTATCCCACTCCACAAAGGAGATGCCACCACAGCCCCCGGAACTACCGCCCCATTACCCTGATGAGCCTGGTCTACAAGGCCATGGAATGCATAATCCTGAAGCTTATAAACAAAGACATAGGTAACCTCCAAACTCTGGGCCCCACTCAGTTTGGGTTTGTAAATGGCAGATCATGCCTCCTAAACCTGATTGACTTCTTTGAAGCAGTCACCAGAGCTGTAGATAAGGGTAAGGTGGTGCACACAGCCTGTCTTGACTTCGCCAAGGCTTTTGACACCATCCCACACTCTGGAATTATAGATAAACTCACTGGACTGGGCATAAATCCCTGTGTGACAAGATGGGTGGCCAACTGGCTCACTGACAGAACCCACACAGTGAGAGTAACCAGCTCCAAATCTGACTTCAGACCAGTGACAAGTGGAGTACTACAGGGTTCGGTCGTGGGTCCTCTCCTGTTTGGTATCTACTTCTCAGAAGTCCAGGCTAATACAGCTGGTCTCTGGCTAATGAAGTTCTCAGACAACTGCAAAATAGGAGCCATAATAGATTCACCTAAGGATGTGGACATTCTACAAAGAGGCCTGACTGAGACTCATGCTTGCTGTCAAAGTCATGGCCTAAAGCTTAATGCCAAGAAGTGCATTGTCATCTCCTTTGGGATAAACACCGTACCAATGAACTACCACATAGGCAGTAGCCTACTAAACACACACTACCACATAGGCGGTAGCCTACTAAACACAAAAATTGGGAGAACTTTTTAGACAGGTAAAACTTAAGTTGCCTACTTTCACATCTAACTTCTCTAGTGCACACTGCAGTGTTTAGGATAAGCCATTTTTTTCATCTTACCTTTAAGCATCCCTGTGACTTGCACTTGCTCTAATACCTGCTGGAAAGCACTAGGAAGCCTTAAACTGATACAAGCACTCAACTCTCCTTATTAATAAGGAGAAATTAATCATAGGCACTAAACAGCCTATAATTGCAAAGTGCCTTGCTAAGGTAAGGGAAAACAGCTCCTGTACTTTAAAAAAAAAAAAAGCACCAAACCAGACATGTCCAAGGGTCAGCTTCTGTTGATTTCTTCTGTCCACCTGGTGAATCTGGGCATACTGGGGCAATGCAGCAATTGCCTCATGTACACAGACAACCCTCTCCTCCTACCACCCAACACTACAACCTGCGAGAGATGCACTTACATAGCCAAACTGGAAGCAACACGCTCTCCACCCAAGATTGTGCTAGAAAGTCAAGAGGAGAAGGTTAACACCTGCACTACACCTCAAGCAACACATAGCCCTTCTAAACTCACACCACCAACACCCCCACATAGCAACACTAAATCCACATATGCAGGGGCCCTTAACTGTAACCTGCCCAAGCAACAAGGACCTCCAAAGCTGAAACGCAAACAAACACCAGTCACAACCAAAGTGTCACATAGGTCACAACACTAGTGTGCCACCCAGCAACAGCCCCTAAGGCAAGACAATGTACCTAACACTTTAGTCATAGGTGACTCTATAGTCAGGCACACTAATGTCCCACTCACCAGGCTGAACAAGGAAAAAATTACAGCGAGCTGCCTGTCGGGTGCCAGGATCCGCCACATAACTCATGCACTCAAGTCACTCCACAACAAGTACAAATATGCCTCTGTCATTGTCCATGTTGGAGTGAATGACTTGACACGTACCTCCCTGGACTACATGAAAAGAGACATGGAGGAGCTCTCGGATGATGTGGCCCAGGCAGGTATGACCCGAGCCCTGAGTAGCATCCTGCCTTTGCCCAGAATGATACCACAATATAAGGGCAAAATAATTGACTTCAACAATTGGCTAAGCTTCTGGTGTCATTCAAAGGGGATCCAGTATCTGTCTGCCTGGGATGACATGACCGACAGGCTCCGATGCTTTGCCAGAGATGGTCTGCATCTGTTGCCCCTGGGATTCAGGTTACTGGCTAAGGCTCTTGCCACCCCTATAGTGCCTTTTTTAGGCAAAGTTCAAAGGGCAAAACCACCACTGTAACAGGTACAAGCATGCAAAATCTGAAGGTAATGCTACTCAATGCTAGAAGTCTAAACCTCAAAATGCACTCTCTCGAGGCACTCCTAAAAATGGAGAACATCGATATCTGTGCAGTAACTGAGACCTGGTTCAGGGCTCCAGAGAGCACCCCTGCAATACCAGGCTACAACTTTTATCACACTTTTTGGCTACCAAACCAGGATCAAAACACTAAAGGTGGAGGAGTGCCCATATTCACCAAGGATATTCACACCACCAGGTTAGTTGCCCAACACAATGTGTCTGAAATTCTCCAGGTGCAACTAACACTAGGTAAGACTGCAATACAAATTGTAGCTTGCTACAGATCCCCCACCATGCCCCAAGATTCTCATTACACCTTTCTAAACATACTGGAAAATATTAATATACAGCCAAACACGCTAATACTGGGTGATTTCAACTACCCTGCCATTAACTGGGAAAACTACTAGTGCACCAACGCCTTTGCCCAACAGTTCTTGGAATTCATAAATTCCAATGCCCTGGATCAACTACTCCGTAGTCCCACCAGGGGCTTCAATATCCTAGACCTGGTCATTACCAACATGGAAAATCGATGCTCCACACCTATGGTCACCCCCTTGTTGGTCAGGTCAGACCATAAGCTAATCACCCTTAACATCCACCCCCCACCCCCCAGTAAGGAAACCTCCATAAAAAACTTCTTCAAGGTCAACTTCATGCTACTCAAGTCAGATGTTACAAACTTCATGACACCCATGCAGACAGGAACTGAAAGTTCGACTGCTGAGTCCTATACTAAGGCACTGTACGAGCACATCCACTCATGCATGAGTCATGCCATTCCAAATAGAACCAAGATGCTCTCCTCCAAAAAAAGGAAGCCAATCTGGTGGTCCCCTGCCATAAACAAACTTTACAACAAAAGTTAAAAACTGTTGTAGAAAAGAGGAAAATCCCAGGATACAAAAAACTCCCTTACCAGCCTCAGTAAGAAGCTGAGAGCCCTCATGAAATCCTCCAAAGTTAGTTACGAAAATAAAATTGCCAAAGATTCCAAAGGCAACCACAAGGCATTCTATAACTATGTCAATAATCTAAATGGCAATGCTCAGATCTGCTCTGAGCTAAAACAGAATGGCATTAAATATACTGATCCCAAGGATATTGCCAATATCCTGGCAGATCGATTCAGTGCCAACTTTACCCCCCTCTCACCCCCTAAATGGCCCATCTCAATATTGGAAGATTGCCAAATTCCAGTAATAACGGCCACACAGGTAAAAAATGCCCTCTCCAAAGCTAAGAATACAGCATCCATGGGACCAGATGACATCTCGGGCTGTGTACTATATGAACTAGAAAATGAACTGGCACCTCACTTAAGTGTCATGTTTAATCATACCCTCACCTCAGGCTTCATGCCCACTGAGTGGCACACAGCTACAGTTATCCCACTCCACAAGGGGGGGGATCCACCTTGGATCCCAGGAACTACCGCCCCATCAGTCTGATGAGCCTGATCTGCAAGGCCATGGAACGTATTGTCATGCAACTTATAAACAAAGACATTGGCAACCTTAAAACACTGGACACCACCCAGTTTGGGTTCATGAAGGGCCGATCTTGTCTCCTGAACCTTATTGACTTCTTCAAATCAGTCTCCAGAGCTGTGGACGAGGGCAAAGCAGTCCACATAGCCTATCTGGACCTCGCCAAGGCCTTTGACACCATCCCCCACTCTGGAATCATAGATAAACATACTAAGCTGGGCATTAATCCCTATGTCACTCGATGGGTTGCCAACTGGCTTACTGACAGAACCCACACTGTAAAAGTAGCTGACTCCAAATCCAGCTCCAGACAAGTGGAGTACCTCGGGGTTCAGTCCTGGGACCTCTCTTGTTTGGCATCTACTTCTCTGAAGTACAGGCCAACACTAAGGGACTTTGGCTAACAAAGTTCACAGATGACTGCAAACTGGGATCCATTATTGAATCCCCAAATGATGTGGATACTTTACGAAAGGGCCTTACAGAAACAGATGCTTGGTGCCAGAGCCATGGGCTCAAGCTCAATGCCAAGAAATGTATAGTTATCCCCTTTGGGAAAAAACATATACCCATGAATTATCACATAGGTGGCAGTACACTAAACGCCGAAAGTGTGATAAGAGACTTAGGGACACAGGTGGACAGTGGTCTCACCTTCAATAACCACATCGCCACAACAGTCAGGAAATCCTTCTATGTGGCACACTTCGTCACTAAGGGCTTTTCATCCAGAAAAAAGGAGGTCATTGTCCCACTGTACTCATCCCTCATTAGACCCATTATAGAATACAACGCCCCATTTGGTATGTACCTCTCAAGTCATCTGCACCAACTGGAAAGGCCACAGAAATACCTCACTAAAAGAATCACAGACCTAAAGTAGATTCCCTATGCTGACCGCCTTAAAAAACTCCAGTTATACTCTGTCGCATATTGTCTACTCTGAGGTGATCTCTGCTTAACATACAAGGCCATGTCAAACCCAGAGCTGTTGGACATGCTACACTTAAAGAAATCCCAATCCCTCAGAGCCACACACTCCAGGGATCTAAATCTTGTCATCACAATAAACAAAACATGCTGGAGAGATAGGTTCCTGACCCCGACACTCCCAAGACTCTGGAATAGATTGCCCATACATGTCAAGCAGAGTGCCTCTTTGGCCCTCTTCAAAAGGAACCTTGATGATTGGATGGGAGAAAGGAAATTCACCCCGGGGATCACATCAGTCACCCTGCTAGACAGGGGTCCAGGGAAGTAAATAGTGTGGGAAGAAATAGCCAGGGAATTGTTATGGCTAGGCTTGTATAGGCCCAAGGGCTGATAGCCTAGTACCAACCTATGAACCTATAAGAGACCTTGGGGCACAGGTGGACAGTAGTCTCTCCTTTGATAATCACATCACCACAGAAGTCAGGAACTCCTTCTACATGGCACACCTTATCACAAAGGGTTCTCCTCCAGAAAAAGAAAGGTCATCTTTCCTCTCTACTCATCCCTCATCAGACCCATTATAGAGTACAATGCCCTGTTTGGCATGTACCTCGCAAGACATCTACAACAACTAGAAAGGACACAGAAATACCTCACTAAGTGGATTACTGGCCTCAAACAGATGTCATATGCAGACCGTCTCAAAAAACCTCCAGCTCAACTCCGTTGCATATCGCCTACTCAGAGGCAACTTCTGCCTAACATACAAAGCCATGTCTAACCCAGATCTGATGGACATGCTACACTTAAAGAAACCCCAATCTCTCCGGGCCACACACTCCAGGGACCTAAACCTTGTCAACACAATAAACAGAACATGCTGGAGGTATAGATTCCTGTCCCAGAGACTTACCATGCTCTAGAACAGACTACCCATTCAAGTCAAGCAAAGCCCCTCATTAGCCCTCTTTAAGAGAAATCTTGGCAATTGGATGGGAAACAGGAAATTCACCCAGGGGATCACTTCTGTGGCTCTGCTCGACAGGGGCACAGGAAAATAATTTTCTTGGGTGGCGAAAGCCAGGGAACATCTTTTGGCTAGGCTTATATAGGTCCTAGGGTCGATAGCTTAGTACTTACCTATGAACCTATAAGGGCTTTGTTTGTGGATCTTAGATGGCAAGTAGAATTGTGAAATTTGAGAAAGCCTGAAAGATCGGGATTCTTGTTTGTGTGGTACAGCAAGTAATGAACCATGGTGAGTTGGTTATAGTTTAGTAAGTTGGGGAGTTCTAGCCAACCTAGTTGTTTTAGTGAGTGACAGTGGTGGGGATGGAAAGTAGAGTTGGTTGCGAATCTAGCTATTTTATTATAGCACATGGACAATTTGTGTAGGTTTGTCTTGTTAAGGTTTGTTAATACAGGGGATGCATAGAGCAATGTAGAGAGAAGGTAAGCTCTGGATATAGTAATTTTGGTGTCTTTGGTTAGATATCTTTTGCAGAGATATAGGGTTCCAAGTTATTTATGGACTTTGGATATGGTTTGTGCTATTTGTTTGTCAAACGTTAGGTTTTGGTCAAGTATTACACCAAGAAGTTTAGCTTATGATGGACCTGGTTCCTCCACAGTTCCTACCAGTTCAGTCTGTGTGACTGCACTTAGAGAAACTGCAGGAATATATTACTTTTAGGTACATTTACAGTTAAAAAATAAAACAAAAGTTTGCAAAAACATTTACAGTCTATAAATACAACTAGGAAGTTAACATGTATATTAAATACTACATTAATAATGATGAAGCCATACTTGCTGAACTCTGGCCAGCTGTCTCAAATTTCTCTGACTCACTTGGCAAGCTAGTCAAGAACATTAGATAGGGTAGAGAAGCATGCATGGTTTGTTAAAGCTACTGATGCTCCAGTTCAGAAAACAGATAGAGACTACCATGTATCCCATACTGGATATTATAATTTTGTTCATGCAGCTGTTACATAAGACAGTTGATGGAGCAGCTAGGGCAACAGGAACAGCCATTACCTTGAGGTGTCATGCCTGGTTTGCCTTTGAGACTTTGTGGACAGCTTTAAGGCATGCTTCCCAATGCCTCCTACAATGGTTCTGCCCTGTTTGGACCTACTGTGAAAGATAGGCTAGTTAGATGCAAGCAGGAAGGTAAGATGCTGTCTGGCATGGGTGTCTGATTTGAGAACCTGCAGAGATCCTATAACAGGACTTGGAAGGGGGTCAAGTCTTTATGGTTTGAAAATCCCAGCATTAAGCCCTTGAATTCTTCTCAGATGAGGTGGCTATGGCAGAGGTAGATCCTTCAAAGAATGGCTACCAAGAGTTCAAGGAAGTCTGCAAAACCAGGGATTTCAGGGGTCATTCTTATCTAAACAGTCCCAATATCCCTGAAGTCTTACCTGACTTCTCATCTCTGCAGGCAGTTGGGGCCCACTTATCTCTCCACTCATGCATGAAAGAGGCTATATGATACCTCTTTCACAGCCCTCTCTTTAATGATGTCTGCCAGTCCCTGACATTATACCTACTCAACCACTAATTGAAAGCCACAAAGTGAGATGTCATTACTCTCCTGGAAAAAGTAGCCATCCAAGAGGTCATCTCAGACCACACAGGGTCTAGAATCTATTTGAAATTCTTTTTAATTCCTATAAAAATAAACAAGGACCTCATCTCAGAGGTTATCTTATTTTAGTATATAAAGCCACTAAAGACCCTTTCTTAGTTCCTTTTTTTCATATTTGCAAAACTGAGAATACCATGAACACTCCAACTAAAGACCTCAGTATTCACTGTAGCATAAATAGTGTCTGCTAGTGAGATTGATATCTCACTCAAGGAGAAGCACTTATATGTATGGAACAGCTTCTCCTTACTCATTACACAAGTAGCTCCCCATGCTGTTCAAGTGCTATCTGGATGAATGGATGGGTAACTGCAAATGTACCCTCTTTCTCTACTCACAGTTCATTATGGATAGGGGTAGGTTATAGTCAGTATTGCTGTGGTTAGGCTGCTTATTTGGTTTATCAAATCAATTTATTAGTAACAGTATGTGAAACTATGAACATGAAGGAACCTAGTACCTTGCGCCTTTTTTGGCTTCTATGAAGTTTACCTTGCAGTTTGCTGCAGGTCAAATGTTTGAATTCAGAGTTTCTAGTTTTCAGTCAAGTTACCACGGAGTTAAAAAATAAAAACAAAAATGACAAAACTGAAATTAAAATAAATTGGCCCCTTGAAACACCACTCTCACCAAAGCTTAGGTAAAACCAAATACGCTTTAATGAACAACAATAAAATCCACACAAAAAAAAAATTAATCACTTTCATCCATGAAAGCTAATATTTGAGCAGTGCAGCATTGCATAATAAAATTGTGTTGAATATAAATACAATACTTAGCCTACCTAACATAGATTAGATAAAAAAAGACTAGCTATAGTTTTCAAATCTAAATTTTAACATAGGCTGTAAATTAAGTGAATCATTTAATCCAGGGGGATAATTGGCACATAATTTAATTTCCCTCAATTCAAGGAGAATTTTCAAATCTCCCCCTCTACAATTACAAGTAATCTGCTCCAGTAATGCAACTTAAAGCCCATACAAGAAGTACTGTTTGATAAGTGCCTGTATAGGGCATTATTGGCGTTCTTTGTTCTTATTTGATAAATATGTTCATAAATTCTATTTCTGAATGCCTTATCTGTCTTTCCTACATAAAAAGCTGAACAGTGAGAACACTTGGCCAGATAAACCACCCTCTGTGTCAAACACTTCCCTCAAACAAAAGTAATTTTGGATCGAATTTTATTTTCCAAGATCATACTTTTTTCCAATGAAATTTACTGACACTGTTCACATGAACTGCACCTATAAACACCTGTGTGGTTACAAAGTCTAGATTTACTGTCAGCTTTCTCAAAAAGTTGTTTAAAATTCAAGTAAGTTTTATATACAAAGGTTGGTGAGGGACATATTTCCAAAACCTCTGGATTGCTAGACAACCGAGTCCATCTCTCTTGAAAAACATTTTTAATAGTTCTTGTATGCCCATGAAAATTCAAAATCATTGTCCTCTCATACTTAGATATATTCATTAGAGTGAATACAACTTAAAAAACAAAAAAATAAAATGATAAAATACCACCAAGACCACCGATCCAAAAAGTAAGCGAATTTAATGAAACACTTAGCGCCTAGGCTTACACAGCCTTCCAAGAGTAAAAACACTACAAAATACTGTTTGCTTATATACAGTATATTGCACAAAGCAGTTAATCAATTAAGCATACAATTCAAATCGCATACTTCCAATTACATTCGTTGTTGAGTCCCTGAGGGTCCAAAGTATCATACTTTAAAATCAGCAGGTTTTCTTTTTTAAGAGTTTGTTTTTTAAAGACACACACCTATGCCAACTTGCAATTTTTCCAAGAAACAACCCCTAACAGAATCAGGGTTAGAGTTGTGTGCTATCAAAAAATGACTTCCAAGGGGACTCTTGTATTCATTAGAATGACCTGAGATCAAGGCATGCCTAATAAGGGCTTATAGTTATTACCCCATTTAGACAGAACATAATCCTTAATATCATTAAGTCCATGGGGTAACCTCTTGCAAAAAATATCCTGGCAACAAAGTCCAGTTTGGTTTTAACCTCTCAAAAATCTGATGCCATTCTTGCTGCTGTAATCATCTGTCCTTTCACCAAACTCTTTTTTTAATGGAAAGGATGGCAGCTATTAAAATGTAGGTAAGAACTGCTAAATGTGGGCTTTCTATAAAGCTTAGATCCCATCTGATGTTCCTGTTTATAAACCATAGTATCCAAGTAATTGATACTTTTGGAAATACAGGTATAAGTAAACTTAAGAAACACAGAAGAATTATTCAAATAAAACATAAAATTATCAATCTCTTGACTAGGTCCCTTCCACAAAACAAAAATATTGTCCAGAAATCTAACATAAAGATGGACAAATTTCTCATAATATGTACTCTTAAATACAATTCTATTTTCCCATTCCAGCAGGACTAGAGTAGCATAAATTGGAACACATGCCCATGGCAACACCTCATATTTGTTTGAAGTATTCCCCCTCAAATGGAATGAAATTGTTATCCAGAACTAAACTCATCAAATCCTTGATTAAACCAACCATTTCCATATCTAAAAAGTTCAGTCTTACCATACTGTCATGAAAAAATTCTAACCCTTGTTCACAGGAAATAGATGTAAAGAGATCCATTACATCAATGGTAAAAATACCAATTCATCAGACCAGATAACCTTTGTTATTCTACCAAGGAATTCCCAAGAATCAGTAAGTAGATGTTTAACCACTTTATAACAAGGCTTCAACCCTTTGTCAAATCCTATTCCCAAGGGATATGTTTTTGAATTTCTACCTGACATAATGGGTCTAAATGATGGTTTTACTAACTTTCGGCAGACCATAAAATGCAGCCACAATGGGGAATTTTACCTTAAGAAAATTGAATAAATCAATAGTCTTTGATCCAAAACATATTCCTCCAATAGTAAATCAATTTGTCTATAACTAATATTAGTCTCAATTGAAATAGGCATATAATTATCTTTGTTTCTTAATAGGTCAAACATAATACTAGAATAATCCAGTGCATTAAACAGAACTATACCACCACCTTTGTCGTGCTTAATGATACAAACTGTTATGTCATTTATAAATTTATCCAAACTGCCCTTTCCTTATCAGATAAGTTGTTATGAAAACGAATCAAGTTTTTCTCGTTCACCTTTAACCTATGTAGATCATCTATGATAATTTTTTCTAATAAAGCCAGGGTGGGATTCATTGGGTGGGGGGGGGTAAACGTACTTCTCTTCTTTAACCCACTACACATCTGCCAGCCTTGATTTTTGAGAGGTTAAAACCAAACTGGACTTTATTGCCAGTGTGTTTTTGGCAAGAGATTACCCCATGGACTTAATTAATGATATTAAGGATCATGTTCTGTGGGAATAGGGTAATAAATATAAGCCATTATTAGGTATGCCTTTGTCTCAGTCCGCTCTAATGAATATATCTAATAATTATGAGAGAGTAATGATCTTGAATCTTGGTGGGCATACAAGAACTGTTAAAAACATTTTTTCAAGAGAGATGGGCTCTGTTGATTAGCAGTCCAGAGGTTTTGGAAATCTTAGGTCCCTCACCAACGTTTATAAAACGTCCTCAAATCTTAAACAACTTTTTGAAAAAGCTGATAGTAAATCTAGACTTGATAACTGCACAGATACTTATAGGTGCAGTTTGTGTGAACAGTGTCAATATATTTCATTAGAAAAAAAAATTATGATATTGGAAGATAAAATCTGATCCAAAATTACTTTTGTTCGGGGGAATTGTTTGACAAAGAGGGTGGTTTATCTGGCCAAGTGTTCTCACTGTTCAGCTTTTTATGTAGGAAAGATACCAATAATGCCCTATATAGGCACTTATCCAACAGTACTTCTTATGTGGGCTTTAAGTTTGCATTACTGGAACAGGTTACTAGTAATTGTAGAGGGAGAGATTTGAAAATTCTCCTTGAGTTGAGGGAAATGAAATGGTTAATTAAATTATGTACCAATTACCCCCCTGGATTAAATGATTCACTTAATGTATAGCCTATGTTAAAATTTAGATCCAAAAACTATAGCTAGTCTTTTTTTATGTAGCGTATGCTAGGTAGGCTAACTATTGTATTTACATTTAACACAATTTTATTATGTGATGCTGTACTGCTTAAATGTTAGCTTTTAGAAGTTTAATTTCTTTTGGTAGATACATTTGTTTTAGTTGATATTTATTATATTAGATACTCACAATTTTATATTTTTTATTGAGATCATTATTTCAGGTTATATATGCAGTCCGCCTTTAAGAACTTCAAGTTATGTTTTAATTAATTAATTGAATAAGTGGATTATTTCCAAAAGAAGTGTATTTAAAGGGAGGCTTTTGCCTTTTGTTATTAGATTCTGAAGAAGTCCAGCTTTAATGGACGAAAGTGATTAATTTTTTTGTGTGGATTTTATTGTCATTCATTAAAGCATATTTGGTTTTACTTAAGCTTTGGTGAGAGTGGTATTTCAAGGGTCCAATTTATTTAATTTTATTTTAAATTACCATGGAGCTTCAGCAATAATGGTAATTGAGGTAAATACATTTTCATTAAAAATAAAAAGCTACAACAACAAAGCTTGGTGGGAGTGAACATAGAAACATGAAATCACTGCAAAATATGTGAGATATAAAACATTTGGTTTTGTGTGAAAGTATTATGACTCATTTTGATGTTACTTAATGCAAAGTTTTTTATCTGAACTTGGAAACTGAATGTGGTTGTTATTGTATATGGTCATTGCATAATAAGAAAGTCCATGAGAAAGACAAAATATCATATTGAAAAAGACTGTTTCAGAAGTTTCAAGATCACAGTGTAGCAGGAGGGAAGCAACATTTGGTGCAAAGTCTGGCTTCATATCTGACACCTCATAGTACATCTATTTAATTCAGCACACACACAGTCAATATTGCAGAATGAAGAGGCATTAGGCATGATATATATTCAACAAAAGCTTTTTTCTGAACTGAACTCTCTGGGAATTTACAAGGCAGTCATCCCAATGTACTGCTAACTCCCTATTAAAGTCACCAATGCCATGTCATCGTTATATACATTTGCAAACATATGGCACACACTCGTGGCATGGACATGTTCAATAAAGTCCAGGATTGTATAGATGATCAGAACATCGCATATATTTCTTTTGGTAAAAAGAAGCTCCATTCTTTCATTTAAGAAGAAAAAATGTACCATACAATCATGTAAGCCATCAAGCTGCTTTACTGGCCCTTTCCATGCCATGCGTATGCTCTTCAGTTACATACAGGATCTCATGAAGCTCATTGCATTCCATATTGTATTATTTTTTTTTATAAAAATGATGCAGTCTTTCATTTTAAAAGACATCATATAATATGGGGTGTCCTCCTAGTTACCTGGCCAGTTCACTTCATGCTATGTATAATATTTTTAGTTATGTCCAGGGACCATGGAAGCTGATTTTATTCCATACAGCTTATTTTCTGGATAAAACCAGCAAAGGGGAAAGCACTTTTAAACAAGTGTAATGTTAAGAAGCACCTAACTATAATGTATATATTTAACATCTTTACCGAATAATCATTTAAGACATAGTGAAACGTGTTTATGTAAAAGAAATAAAATAATAACATGTTTCCATTTAGAAACATTATGCATCACATATATTCTTTTGTGTAATTGTCATCAGTTCAACATTACATAAACTGATCAGTTCCTGTCTTCCTTTAAACCTCACTCCTCCTCCTCCAAAACAATATTCTGAGTATATTCATACAATTTCCATTTTTTCAATGTAATTTGTTCATACCATTTTTAAAAAATTCCCCTTCCATTTCTTTTATCTCTGCTAAAATATTCTGTATTTCAACTACAGTTGATTTAGACTTTGATTTCCATTTTCTACTAAATGTTTTTTGTTAGCCACCAGAATTAAAGCTAACAAGGCCTTAATATGTCTGGGCAATTCAGATCCTGCATCCCAGCTCAAAAAAAAAAATAGTTTCCTTAGTTACAGCCATTTGCTTACCTGATATTTCCTGACAGAGTACTCCATATAGAATGTTTAAAGTCTCAACTCATCACACTCCCCAAACATATGTACCCAGTTACCTCTTTCTTCCCCTTTAGACCTCCAACATTTACCATCTACCTGAGAAAAAATGCTTTGGAGTCTGCTTGGGGTATAAAATAGACTCCCGCGGTGGTGCAGTGGTAACATTGTTGCCTTACAGCAAGAGGTTCTCCTGTTCAATTCACGGCTGGAGTGCGGGGAGTGCCTTCTGTGTGGAGTCTGCATGTCCTCCCCGCAGTTGGGTGGGCATTCGAAAGACATGCATAAATGGGTATGCCTTTGTTGAAGGTTGAACGTTGAGCTGGCACCTCGGCATTCGTGAAAAATCTACTGCCAATCATTAGCGGACCGGAGTTCCGCTGTGGCAACCCTTTACCGGGAAAAGCCGAAAGACAACAACAACTGCTTGGAGTATAAAATACTTATGCAAATACTTCCAAGTAAAATCCTAAATCATCTAGACGTTGTTGCCTATTTTGGAGCTAGACATATATTCTCAGATTGTTTATTTTAATTGCTTATCCAATCTCAGTTCCCAATCTTTTCTAACCTCATCTGATTGATTTGTGTAGTTACAGTGCAATATTTCATATGTCTTACTAATTATATCTTTTTAACTTCAGCTTATGTTCTCGATTCATCTAAAAACTCTACCAGAGCAGGTCTTTCACTTAGGATTCCCTTATCCCTATCTCTTTGCCTTTTCTCTAATATCAATCCCTGATAGGGAAGGTGGGTATTTAGCCTGCTGTCTGAATATCTTCTTTGTCTCTTTCCATTCTATTACCTTTCCCTCTCTAGTTATTTGCTCCCAATACCTTGGTCCATTTGCCAGTTTTGTCTAAACCCCTAATTACAGTCATCCCTATTGGCAAAATCTCCTTTCCCATTCTCATGTTGGTTTACTTTTTAGAATACTTTCTACTACTTTATGAATGTAATATTCTGTATGGCTGTTATTCATCTTAATGATCTGCATCCAAAATCCCACTCTGTGCTTAGTTCTTGAATTTCTCCCTTCTACATCATCATTCCATTTCAGTTTTGAATTATAGCTTTCAGCTTGTATTTTGTATATGAGGCTTAACTGTGAAGGTTTAAAATTATCCCTTCAAATCAGGTAATCTTAAACCACCTTGTTCTATTGGAAGGATCATCTTGTCCCACTTGATACTTGCCATCTTTCATCTTGTCCCACTTGATACTTGCCATCTTTCCCTCCCAGGTGAACTGTTTATTAATTACTGCCCACAACTTCTCCTCTGGTTGATAAAACTATGCCTGACCTTATATAAAACTAAAGGGGCTAAAAATATTTTCAGTGCTTGCATCTTGCTCTCCATATCCATAAAGAAGTGTTTTTGTATTATCCTTTGTTTAGTCTCTTCCCACATATCTTTAGCTGCCATAACCGAATCCTTTGTAATCCATGCTCATAAATACTTAATTTTATTGGTTCCCCATAAATATGGGTATTGATTAATCAATTTCATGTGTGGGTATATAGTTTACATGTATAGCCTTTGTTTTATCTTCATTAATTTTATATCCTGGAAAAGACTTGAAACTGTCTCAAAATGTTCTACAACACTGAGATGTCCGTTTCTGTTTTTAGCAGCTATAAAACAATAGCAACTTTAAATAAAGCCAACTTTTCTTGATTATCACATTGATTATATCCTTGCCTTTCTGAGTCCCTTATTTTCTTTACCAATGGCTCTTAATATAAAGCAAATAAAAAAGGGAAAGAGGACACCCCACCTGGTTCTTCTGGTCAGACACAATTTATCAGAGAGGAACTCTCTCACTTTAATTTTTGCCTCTGATTCATCATATATCCTCCTAATTAACCAACTCGGCATGTAAAAATCTACTGCCAATCATTAATGGACCGGAGTTCTGCTGTGGCGACCCCTAACCAGGAAAAGCCGAAAGACACAACAACATTGGATCATAGAATGCAAATGTTTTCATTGTCCTACTCAAAAAAAATCTCAAATTACTGTCTAATGCTTTCTCTGCATCAAGACCCACCACTAACAATGGTAATTTCTTATATTCTGCTTCCCTCTGGATCATCATTGTTCTATTAATGTTGTTAAATGTTTGCCTCCTGTCCAAAACCAAATTGATCCATATTAATTTTGGCAACACCTTTTAGTTATTATAAACATAAATATCTTATAATCATGATTTAAAATTGAAATGGGTATATATGGGTTTGATGGGTTTTTACCATCTTTAGGTATTACCACAACAGCTTTCTTTAAGGAAGCTGGTGCTTCCCCACCTTTTAAAATACTGTTAAACAAAACCTTCCAGATCTTTATCACTTTCTTTCCTCCTAGCTTCCAAACTTGCACAAGAATGTCATCTATTCCTAGAGACTTTTCTGCGTATTTATTATATGTCACCATTTTTATCTCATCTTCTCTTATCTTAACTGTTAATTGTTCAGCCTCATCTACCATTAACCTTGGCATACTTAAGTCTTCATAAGTATTTCCATTTGTACTCTTTCTTGATTTACACATTTCTTTGCTTTATACAGATTTCCTACAATTTTCAAAATATCTTTTAATATCTTTACAGGATCTCCTGTTATGTTTCTTGTTAAAGGCTTCCTAAGTTTAGCAATAACCCTTTCTGCTTTCTGCTGCCTAAGTCATTGTGCTAAAAGTTTCTTGTGCTCTGGAGTTAACAGAAACAGTTGCTTAACAGTAATTTTTCTAAACTCATGCATATTGTCCATATACTCCTTTATTGTTTTTGTATCATGCTACAGTTGTGCCTCTTCTTGTTCTGTGAGATTCACCTTATTCTGCAATACTTTAACCTTTGTCAGCTGCTCTAAATTATTTTCTTAACCATATCTCTTTTTCTTTTATGTCTACCATATATTTAAACTTCACATGCATTTTATCCTACTCACTAGCTGTAACTTCTGAATAATTTTTTTGTCTTCTCTAATAACTCTTGTATAATTTCCACTACCTATTCCTTAATTTTCTCTCTTTTAATCAGGTAGGTGGGGATGCACCATTGTCTTCATTACCCTGCATTACCTTAGTTGTTATTGACACATGATCTGAATTTAAATTGGATGTGAGTTGAAGTTTTCAACTAAAGGCACATGTTCCTGTGGAATATAATTTCTGTGTAATCAAGCCCACTGTACCTTAGACAATAATGTATAATTTCTCTTTTTGTTCTTACTACTGAATTCATGTATTCCATACCAAATGTTTTCATGTATTTCTTAAACTCTACTCTTTTTGCTATACTTTCCCCTACTAGTCCCTGGGATACATCCTCTTTTCACAAATCAAGTTCCAGTCCCTACCTATAAATAATATTCCTTGCTTAAAGCTGAATATTTCTTCCAAACATTTCTTAAGTTCCATAATAGCAATTTTAGCTGGAATACAAATACATGACACCTTTATCCTCCTTCCTTGCCAGTAGCCCCTTACTACCACAAATGTACTATTATTATCTTTTTCCATCTTCTATGACTATTGGAGCCCCTCTAGCAATTAGTGCAAGTTCTCCCCTTTTCTTTTTTCCTTAATATTCTGCTGAATATTTATCCCAAAATCCTTTCTTTATCAAATCCATATGCTTACTTCTTTCCAAATGTATCTCTGGTAGCCTTGCTATTTGCACTTTGCATTTCTTAATATAATTCAATACTCTTACATTTTTGTAGATATCTGTGAGGCCATTCACACTCCAAAATAATAAGGATAGCATAGCAATTATGCTAAGAAGCTATTATTCTCACTTATTATATATGACAGCTTTTTTAAATGTCTGTTTCCAGATTTTGTGTTACATATACCCACTAATGTTTGACAGGTTAATCCTTTAGACAGTTATTTCTTGTCATCTCCATTTGAACCTAGTTACATTTTACAAGACTTTTAGTTTTTTGAAAACCCTGTGACAAAAAACAGAACATCCCATAACCTGTTAACTTAAAATAAACATACAAAAGGATGTGCATCTTCAAATAATGAAGTTTAACCCTCCTGATAGGAACAATTGTCCCAAATCAACAATTGCACCCACACGCATTACCTAACCTAAAATTGAGGTTATCCATGCTAAGGAACATGTTACAGCCTGTACTCCTACTTACAGTAATTGTTGTCTGTTCTTGTTTAATCTTTATTCCCTCAGATATGAAAAACAGCTTGTATGCTTTCAAAAACATTTTAGTCTTAAAAAAGGTAATTGATCATTTTTAAATAAAACTAAATTGTATACTGTTTTAGTAAATGCATGCAAGTATTTAAGTACCAAGAAATCTGCTGTCCCTTATACACTTGCAATAATTTCAAACTTTATTTTTTAATAAGCTACTTGCCTTTGTAACTTTAAATTTTATGCTTCTTTCAGCAGACAGTGTCCAGAATTTCTGAGACTTTTTTTGCCTGCCAGCTTGTCTACATGGAAACATAAGAACAGAATATACAGCTGCCCTCAGCTGGAGACTTCTCAACTCACATTGCACATTTATTTGCTAAAGGAAAACTTTTCTTTATATTCACAGTGTTTGCTTGTGTTTTAAAAGCCCACATGCTTATGCAAGAAACTTCTTATTAGATTACGCCAAGGCCATTAAGCCAGACTTCACCTATTCACATATATTATATTCAGTACACATTTACATCCCGTCCTCCACTTCCTCAGACCAAGATTGCAACATATTAACTTAGACATGCTTTTTCCAGACTTTCTTCTCTTTTTACAGTATAATGCCTATATTTCTTAAAACTAAAAAAGAAAAAAAACGTGTTTACTTTAGTATTGCTATCACATACAACAATCTGTGAAAATACTTTACTATATAGTGTGCAATTTATATCATGAAATCTTTTATACAAATACTCTTAAGAAGAAAAATTACACACCTGCGGTGGTGGTGCTGCGGTAGCGTTGTCGCCTTACAGTAAGACGCTGTCCGGTTCAATTCTCAGCTAGAGAGTCTTATGCGTGCATCAGGGCTGGTAACTCGGCATGTAAAAATCAACTACCAATCATTAGTGGACCGGAGTTCTGCTGTGGTGACCCCTAACTGGGAAAAGCTGAAAGACACAAACAAAACTCTTAAGAAGAAAAATTGTTTTACTTAGTATTACTTTTTTTCTTTTTTAGTGTCCTTCTAAGCATTGCTGGGGTGCCTTCTGTGCAGAGTCTGCATGTCCTCCCTGTGGTTGCGTGGGTTTCCTCCAGGTGCTTCAGTTTCCTCCCACATCCCAAAGATATACTGCAGGTGGATTGGACACTCTAAATTGGCCCTAGGTGTGAGTGTGTGTGTGTGTGTGCCTTCTGTGGAAGGTTGGATGCCGGGTTGGCAACTCAACACTGTAAAACTCCACTGCCAATCAGAGCAGACAGGTGATCCGCTGTGGTGACCCCTAACCGGGAAAAGCCGAAAGAAGAAGTGTCCTTCTAAACATTAATTACATGAAGTGGGTTATAAGCTTTTCTTTCCCCCAATAAGTTTAACAAACTCACCAAAAGTCCAATCTTTCTCAGACACTTTTTCTTATTAAAACTCTATTTCACAAATGTGATTGATGCTTTATAATCTCACATTTATTCACTAATTTCAGTGTTGGTGGCCTTCTTTTTGTTCATCGCCATCTCTCAATGCCAGACTATGGTTCAAGTGCAAAGTACTTTCAGTCCTTCTAGTCAACTTCTGTGCTTTTTTCTGTCTCTCAAGCATTTTCCTTAGGAACACTGGTAAAAGTTTTACTAAAAAGTCTCTCTATGAGCTTTATTAGCAGAAGAATAAGAAACAAATTCTGATCCTGTTGACAGCTCACTTTTTGTTGGATAGAAGTTTGTATTTCCTCTTTAGTCTACATCACAAAATGATGTTGATCCTCCCAGAAGAAATACTATGAAGAGAGCTGGATACAGCAGCTTGAATATCACACCTTCCTCTCAACATTCCTTAATTTCTGCAGTAAATATGCTTTACTTCTGCCAGTGTATAGTGAATCATCATTTTCAGCAAACACTCTACTTTCTCCAATTGTTAATACTTTGTCCTTCTGATATGGCTTTGTCAGGATCAACTCATTCTGCTGTTATGATTGTATCTTAACTAATATAAGTATTGGCTGCTTTCTCATGGCCAGGTTGTGAGCATACATAGAATGTGCCCTTTTAATTAACATATCCTGCTGTGGATACCAGTTTATTTGTTTATTCATAAAATCAATACAGTCTGTCCTTCACGTTTCAGTAGTATTGCAGAAAAGTTCAGGTTTTCTCTGTTGTAACTCTACCATTTTTTGAAACAGATTTTCTTGAGTAGTCTCATACTTAGCCATCCTTTTCTTCATTTTGACCTCTGATTTCTCCAGTTTT
Source organism: Protopterus annectens (assembly GCF_019279795.1). NCBI lineage: Eukaryota > Metazoa > Chordata > Ceratodontiformes > Protopteridae > Protopterus > Protopterus annectens. Next base: position 502,261,824 of record NC_056747.1, on the reverse strand, counting down.
ATCAGTTCATCTGAATAGCTGCTTAAAACTTCTTCCATTTTTTTCAGTATTTTGTTATTTGAGTTGAAATACTCCTTCAGTGTTTCAATTATTTTAATCAGCTCTGAGCACTTTGATGTATTTTCTTCCTCTAAATTACTGCAAGCCATGTCTTGTACCAAAGCTTCAGCTTGATCTTTTTTTTTTGATGAACAGCTGCAGGATTTTTCTCGGTTAGTATCTTCTCTTCACCTTTTCTAGCTGATTTTCTTTCAGGCTCTGTAACTTTTTCACTGACATTCAGACAGTTTACTTACTAGACAGTAACTGAATTTTAATAAAAGTGGCAGAATTACTAGCCTTTATCTCTCTGTTTTTCACAGTAGGAGTGTTAAAATTAAGTTGTTGATCAGTGTGCAGCCATCCTGAAAATTCACCTAACTATAATAGCGGCATGGAGTGCCACACATATGCTCTGAAACTGAGGAAAATACAGGCTTGTTAAGCATTATTTTCATTCTCAGGATTGTCATCAAGGTGCTTGACGAGCTTTAGTTAAGCACTCCTCAGTGTTAAGTTCTAGTCTCATGCCACAGCATTAACAGCCATCAGAGGCCTCACCCAGAAAAGTGATGAGAAGCCTTTAGGCACATCAATCTTCATTCAAACTTTTTTTTTTTTATTTGAATGGATTATTATGTATTTTACAGTTTCCTGTGCTTCTCTGGTAGCCATTCTCCATTTGGTAGCAATAAATGTGTTATAACTTTCAAAATGCTTGATGCTATTAGTATTTTTCTACAACTTTTTCATTATACAGAAGCAGGTAAAGCTGCATGTACCACAAAGAATTCTGATTAGGTTTATCAAACTGTAACCTTGCTTGTTATGTTGTTGATATGAACATCAAGATTCACCTGTCTTTGATCTTGAGGTAAATCTCTTGATATCCATGTCTTAAATACGCAATAACCTGGCTGTGATCAGAGACACCATCATAATCCTCCATGTTTTCACAACTTCTGCCAAGTAGAAGTCTACATAGTTAATTTTTAGTCAAGAACAGGCAAGGTAGTGTGACTATTAACTTTTGCTAAAGTTTGGCTAATTGGTTGATATATTATTGTGTGGCAGGTAGCCCTTTGATGGAGCTTATTAAGTCTCATTTTGCTTGAGAAGAGTCTGCTTCTACATTTTGCTTTCTAGATATTTCTGACCAGGATATCTGTGCTGCTCTATTCTGGATGTGTCTACTATAAACATCTGAATCATAGGCATTAGAGGATCACTGTTTCAAAGCAAGGGACCCAGTCATCTTGTAGCTCACACTGGCTACTTGCACTTGAACTCAATTAGATGTTCCAGGCAAGGTGAGTCAGCTGTATGTCGAGAAAGTGGAGCTATCGCGCCTTGCCTGAGTACAGCAGCCCAGTTCAAGCAAGGTATATCCGACAGCCATGCAGATGGACAAGAAAGGATTGGGACTGCAGGTTAGGGTTTCAGACAATGAGCAAGAGAATTTAGGTATAGTGAGGAGGGAGCTTTAGGTTTAAGGGGCTGAAAGTGAATTTAAGTTTAGATAGAGAGACTGGGGACTTTAGGTCTAGGAAGTGGGAAGGGAATTTGAGGTTTAGTGAGTGGGGGATGAGTTTAGGGTTACGGAGCAAAAATGGAGTTTTAAGGTTAGTGTATGATCAGGGACTTTAGGATGAGGGAAGGGGAGGGGGTTTAGGTTGTGACTGGGGACTTTAGGGTCAGGGAGGGGATTGTTAAAGACTGGGTGGGAGTTTTAGTGTTAGAGTTTCAGGTAGGGCTATGTAGTTCATTTGGGTTTAGTGGTTGGAAGGCTAGGTAATGAACTAGCATCAGGCTAGTGAGAGTTAGAAAACTTGCCATTTAGAGCAAGTGGCAGTGAGCAAGTGTATGGCAAGCTACTATCAAATGAGCATATGTAGTAAACCTGGTCTTTAAAGCTGGATCTTCACTAAGCATTATTGCTTGAATGTTGTGTCTAAAAATCACACCACAGTATATTGAGGTCTAGGACAAGTCATAAAACTGTGGCTGTTATGGAAGAAATTCATCAAAATACTACAAGCAAAATGTGTATAATACAAACATCTCTATAAGTAGAGAGATTGCACCCCTCCACCCTACCAGTTAAGTATAACGGAGTAAGCTGGCTATTTCAGTGAAGAAGGTTGCAGAAGATGCCCTTCTCTCACTTTGCTAGTCCATTTTAAGTCCCTTGTTGTCTTACACTCTCTCAGCATCTTATTTGTGTAAATATTGCACTGCAGTAAGGTGTTACATAGGTAGACCATATGGAACAAATTAGTCTTATAGGCACCTTACATAACTACAGAAATGGATGGACTAAAACTGGAATAGTCAGATCCTTACTTCTGTTTCCCAGGATTTTGGATTTTAGTTACCTAGCCGTCGTTTAGGATTTTTGTGAGCTAGATTTTCAGTTATTTCATTCTGCTTTGTTTCCCTTTGGGGGGGGGTGGAAGGGGGGACGGAGAGTTCTCACTTCTTATATAAAATGTTCTCCTTTAATCACTGCTGAGTGTGAGCTGATCTAGAAGAGCTGAGCTGATGAGGAAAGGTAGAAAATTTCAAGGTAAGGTTTAATGCCTGATGAAGCATTGCAGCATTATGTTGAAAACCCTTGTATCTGCACTCTGTGAAGAAAGAGAGTTACAGCACATGCATGGTTGTTCTATATCACATAATCAAGAATGAATGTAACATTATTAACATCATACTGTTTAATGCAGTTCAATTTCAGGAGTCAAATGTATTTATATTTTTACAATTTACAGCCAGCCTTCATGTTTGGTCCATGCCTAGTGTGAAACATTTCATCTCAGAAGCAGGCTACCTGTTGCACAGAATGAAATCCAGAAGCAAGGTTATCAGAGGTATGTTAGCTACAATATTGCACAGCAGAGGTTAAAGATGGACAAAGTGGTAATAACCACATAGTAAGAAAACAACTGATGGCCTTAGAGCAGATGGAGTATGCAAAGGACCTGTCGGAAAGTCTTATAAAGTGACAATGAGTAAACACATCACAACTCTGCATATATAATACAACAGTTAATTTAGAAAAGCTGATATTTCAAATCATCTTTCCTCAGGGTGTTAATTACTTCATAAGCACAGAATATTTTATTTATGCAGTGTAATATTGTGTTGCCAAAAATTACATCATAAATCTACAGCTTAATGCAAAACACAGTAATAGACATACAGTCTTATACAACATGTCTACTATTACATTCTACTCTGCTTGCCAAGTGCACAATAAACCATTAAAAAAATGAAAGTTACGAACCACCCATGATTATATCTTAATTTATTTCATATCAACAAAGAGTGACTGCTATAATGTGCATAGCATAATTCAGCAGTACTTTTGTAAAGTGACTTAAGCAAGTTGTCTGTTTCTGCATTTCTGAAAATATGATGCATATTTGTGATAGCAGACAAGTACAGATTTGTTCCCCTAATCTGCCATTCCTATGCAGCTAGTATCCTACTACTGCCCTTTGGCCCCCTTCTTCACCACTGTATTTTGCATGTCTCCTTGAAAGCTTCAGCAGACCTTGAATCTACAATCTTCACTGGTAGTCTGTTCCATTCATTTGCTAATCTTTCTTTGGAAATGTTTGAAGTTAGTGCTCTCAGTCAGATGGTTGTGCTGCACCTCCCCCCACTGAATTCCTGTTGAGGCTAATAGCCATACACTGTCTCATTACTCTTCTTTTTGCCAATAACTTGTTTTTTCTTTCTCCTCCCCTCCAGGTGAATAAATACAGTTATACCAGTCTGTCTTTGAATTTCTTCTCCTCCACTTTCTTCTTTGCTACTGTGGATATCCTTTTTAACAAATTTTACTTCTAATACCCTGAAATGACATTAGAATTATATACAATATTCCATATGTGTCATGACCAGCAACTCTAGAGTAGTAAGCTTACCTTTCTATCTCTTACACTGATTGCTCTCTGGATGCATCTTAATATATTCATTGCTTTCACTGCAGCTTTCTTTTTTATAGGCCATCTGGTTCACTAAACTGGACTCCAATATATTTTGTTGCTTGGATAGACTTGTGACATCCCTCCTCTGGGCCAGTAATCAAGGAGCCTCAGTCCTCACCACTGATAAAGGTGAGGGACATCCAACTGGAGCAAAGGTAGATACACACAGTATTTCCCGATGCAGCTGCACCAAACACAGTTTCCCTTAAGAGCACACAGGGAATACATTCTGTCCTGGCACTGGGTTTCCTCTTTCTCCAGGTACCAAATAAGACTCCCTACTGACACAGCTGTAGAGTTGAGTCCTCAGCCAAGTGTTGCAAGCCAAGTTCTCCACCACCCTCTCTGTGAAAACAGTGCTCTCCATCACTGCTACAGTAGCTGGCATACACAATGTTTGAGATTTGATTTTTGCACACACCCACACACACACCTGGGAAGGTCTGCCCAGACTATAAGGTAGGTACTGCCACCAGAACACTCCAAAGCCAGATACACTAAGGCTCTTACAAGGGTACCCAATTATACTAAGTAAAATTAGTACTAATACAAATGGTAGTGTTTGACCAATGGAGCAAGGTTTTCAGGAGAGGCCACAGTATCGCCAAATAAATGTGAGTACTCACAAAGGTTAAAATATTCTCTAAAAGACCAGCCACAGTGAAAAGTTGAAATATATTTAGTAATAAATAATAAAAGAACATGAGCATACTAAAATTCTATTTAAAATAGACACCAGAGTTTCAGTCACAGGAAATATTAAAAATAACACCGATGGAAAGATTCACACAGATACAGAAAAACAATACTTAACTAATCTCACTATATTTTCATGATTGATCTAAAGAATTACTGATGTTATGTTGTCCTGTCTCGTCTTCATTCTTACTGGTTAGGTTTGGAACTCATCCTCGGTTCCAACTCGGCTGTATACTAAAGCTTGAGGTCTTCCACTGGCTCATGGCTGTATCCCTATCCCATCATGCTCTAGTGAAGCTCCCCAGTTTTTGTTTGCTGTTTTTGCTATTCTGCAGATGATTGGATCTCCTAGTCCCTCTTCTAAGTCCTCCAGGAGTCTTTCAGATGATGATGTAGATAGGGTGGTGTGAAGACTTTTAAGGACACCATTGCTGGCCAAACTCCTCTCCGCTCCAACCCAGAGGGACTCAGAGTCAGCCAAGTCTTTCCCATCAACATTAATTCCTCCTCCGAGCTGATCCGGGACCTCAGAGCCAGAATACCTGGAACCAATTGTTGTGGAACCATTGGTGCCAAAACACATCCTGGGATCTTTGGGGCTGATGTCTGCTCAGCCATCCTCATTTCAATCTAAGGAGTCTAGGAGCCAACATTCTCTGGTCGAGTCCGGAGAGGGGAGTCGGATCAGACATTTGACGGATCTGAACTTACCTCTCGGGGCTTTGGCATGGATGAGCTCTGCTCCTACATCAGCTTCGGACCCAACCCCCTTAGTTATGAGGATCTCTTCTGGCTCTTCAGAGCTGGATATGTCTTCAGATCAGGGGAGGGGGGCATTCGAACTGATGAGGAGAGTGCTGTCTCTGCAGACAGCTACACTCAAAGGTTCTGACATTCCTCCCCCTAAAGCACCGGCATCTGTCTCTGCACCGCACCATTCAAAGTCCAGCAGAGACCCTAGGCCTCAGGTTACCCCATCAGATGAATCCTTCTCTTCTGAAACCTCTCCAGAATACCCTTCTGAAGAGGTCCCTCATAAGAAATTCTGCAAGAGGAAGCATTTAGACTCCCCAGAGGAGTCAGTCACCTCTGACATAGACCTCGATGAGTCGGAAGGGTCCCCACGGTCACCCTCTGAGGATGTCTCCTTTGCAGACATCCTAGAAACCTTAAGCAGTGGGGCAGCTGGAAGCCCATCAACCCTTCTGTTGAGGAGTCTGTTTACCTGAAGGCCTTTGGGCCTTCTCCCTTCAGCCACTTGGGTGTCTCCGCCTTTCAATGAACTTATGGAACTAGTTAGTCAAAAGGTATGGGAGTCTCCAGACACAGTGTAACCTGTCCCTCATAGGCCAAATAAGTTCATTACAGCCCCTTCTGATAAAGAATTCCTGACTAAGGGTGACCCTGTAGATGCTATGGTGGTGGCAGCAGCAGCCATAAAAAAGGAACTTTCTGAAACATCCTCGTCTGTCCATCCCCTGAACAAGAAGTCTCATATGATAGATACAGGAAACGCACATTTTCTTCAGTGACATTTGCACTCAGATCGCTGAATTATCTGATGCATTTTACAAGGCTAGAAAGAGATCTCCTGATGGAGCTAGGAGATACTCTCCAAGGTACAGAAGCTGCAGAGGTATCAGACAAAGTTTCCTCTCAGCTCTCCACCTTAAACTTTGGGTCATCTCCTACATGATGCTCATATCTTATGCAGCAGATGGAGTGAGCAGAGCAACAGGTTCAGGAATTTCCCTAAGGAGACATTCCTGGATGCACTTGTGTGACTTTGCAGAACCTTTTAAATCTTCCTTTATTAATGCCCCTTTTGATGGCTCATCTTTGTTCGGGCCAAATGTCAAGGACACACTAACCAGGTGTGAACAAGAAGGGAAAACTCTCTCTGCCACGGGAGTCCATTTTTCCATACTTCTAGACCTTATCCAAAAGGCCAGAAGGGAGGAAAGATGTGGCTCCGTAAATCCCAGAGAGCTTTTCAGAACACACACGGTGGCTCTTCCACTATGGGCAGAGGGAGAAGCACGAATGGAAGACACCATCCATGTGGCAGAGGGAGGTCTGCAAAATCAGGGAGACAGGGATTCTTTCCATGGTAGGCTGTTTCAGCTCTCCTGAAGGGAGGCCTGTCTGCCTATCTCTGGAGGCAGTTGGGGGTCAATTATCTTTGTACCTAGAAGCCTGGCTGGAAATAACACAAGACAGGTGGGTACAAAGTATCATATCCAGAGGCTGCTCCATACCCTTTTCCCTTTCTGTCCCAAACATAAAGAACACCCCAGATGTTCCACCCAATCAAAGGGATCAAGCAACTCTAGAAATTCAAAAGTTGCTAGACAAAAGAGTTATCCAAGGAGGTGGGTTGGTGAGGGGTTAGATAGGGAAGTTGTATTAGGGAGTGTTAGAGTGATTCTGAGGGTGCATCTAGGTTAATTTGGTAGTGTGATGTGATAGGTGGAGTGGTATGAAAGGGGATGGACGTGGCTAGTGATGGGTGCAGTGTACAGGTATAAAAGTAGTTGATGAGGGGGTGGGTGGGAATGGGGGTAGGATAGAGGAGTGGAGTGAGCCCGATTATAGTGAGGGCAAACGGAGCAGTGATCAGCTGGGCTGCAGGCATCCTGCAAAAAACAATCAGGATCAGCTTGCCCAGTTTAGCAGGCAGGTCATTTCACATATGCTATAGAACAGATAATGCTGTCAAATTAATACATGCATTTATCTGTTATTGTTTGTTTCTTTTTCCTTTTATGTTACATATATTGGTTAGAAACAGAGATGTATATGTCTGTATGGGTATGGGCAAGGGCAGGAATGGGTAGAGCTTGAGGATATTTTTAAGGATAAGACTATAAACTTTAGAAATAGCCAGTTTAAAGGTTGGATTTCTTAGGTGATTTCTTATTACAGCCCATAAACTAATAAACTCCCCAGAAAGATCCAACAACAAAGCTTTTCTGTCCATCACAAAATCAAACAACAGTGCAGGAGACTCACTATACTCTAACTAGGTAGTAAAAATGTGGAATTAAATCCTTTCTGAAATAAGACAGGTAGACACACTGCATGTCTTCAAAACATCACTAAAGAAACACCTGCAAAATAACTGGTTGTGCTTCTGCACTACCCCAGGATCCTCCCATACACTAGCTAAACTCCACCTTCAGATTACATTCTCTCTACTTGACCTTACCGTACCCCAATCCTATGCATCTAACTTTATATCTGCATCAGTAGGAAATCTCTCTGTATATTCTCCCACAACTGTCATTTGCAGTATTCTTCTACAGACTCCCATCCCTTCTATATACTTTCTCTCCTACAAAACATCCATTTCCCAGATATCTTCCACTACCTCTATTTTCTTTAATGCAGATCTATACAAGTTTTCTACCTCAAACTACCTAACGTTTCATATAACTACTCCTCTTTAAGCTGTACCTCCTGCTAAATTCCTTGTTGCCATTGCTACCTTCTTCTGTGTCTCCAGGTGATAAGAACATTACATAATACATCCATTGTCTATCTGTGTAATTTTATTGTAACCTGCTACCTCATGAAAAAAATGTATTTCCTTAAATTCATAGGTTACTGTATTTTATATTATGTGTTCTAGATGTATTCATACAATTTTGTTTTCATGTAAACTCAATGTATTTTACAAAATGTCATTTCTTTTTGTCTTTAAATGTGCTTGCCTAATATGTGGAGCTTTTTTCCGCAGGCCTCTGCTGAAAATGGAATAAACCCCAGTCAGAACTTCCTGGTAAACAGAGAAAAAATATAAATTGTTTCCTTCAAATGTTGCTCCAGCTGTTCACCTAGGGTTAAATAATAATACTGTAACATAAACGTTTCGTATCATATCTTTCTTTTTTCTATACATCATTTACATTGCCTCCATATTTTAACTTTCTCCTCCACTGCAATGCTTCCCTTCCCTGATTCTTTTTTTTCCTTTTACTGTTCATAATGTTCAGCCATATTTAATTTTTATTAACTTTGCTACTGTTTTATTTTCATTATATTTCATAATCCTTAACATCTTTTATACATATGAGTTTCAGAGAATCGCTTGGCTGCATAAATGCCTCACTGTGCAGGTAGCTTATCTGGGAGGGCTGAACGTGGCTAATTAGCACATCCCTTGGAATGCATTATTAGCATGTAGCATGCCTGCAGAGATAGCCTGCCATGGTGCTGCATGTCTTCATGCTGTAGCACTGTTATAGGTTGTCTCTGAATCAGAAATGTTCACTGCAAGGTATATTCTTCATGTACACCACACAACAACCTTTCTGAATTCATCTTAGTGTTTCAACAAGAATGTTTACAAAATAGTTTTTCATTCTTTTTAGAAGTTAACATCTTTACTGAGGACTAATTTAAAGGTTTTCCTGATTTTATGTATGACAGAAATTTGTACTTTTTTCCAGGACATTGACAGTGATTCTCCTTTTAAATATTTAATTTATAATTTTATTATTTGCTTTTAGTCTGATTTTTAGTAACCTCCATATTTTTTTAAACTGCATTTAGACTAATTTTGTGACAAGCAGTTTCAGAAAGCAAGGTCTTTAGAAAAAATTTTGTTTTTTGGTAGGATTTGGCAGGATAATTGAAGCAGTGTGTGTGGATAGAATTGTAGTATTTAGATATGTAGTAGTCAACAAATCCTCGTAAAATTGTTGAGGGGAGGTAAACCATATCTAAAGAGAAGAACACTTACTTTTAAGAACAAAATGCTGCAGGGTATCCTGGAAAATAATGTTAGACTTCTGCTTAAAATATTACTTATTTTAATCATCTATTTTTTTGTAAGACCCCCCCCCCCCCAATTCACTAGTTTTAGTGTCGCCAAAACATGCCCATCTTCTTCCCCTTCTTCAGGATATTAAAAGTATATGTTGTCAGCCTTGTGACTAGCAGAAAGATGTTTTGTATACATTTCAATAGTTTTATATCTCTTAAAGTGAATAAAACACACTTTACATGGGCTCTGTCTTTATTATATGATTATAAGAAGAAATCAAGACTGGAAATCATAGTGTTTAGGGAGGTAGTCAGCACTTTACAATTTTTTGATGCTGGCATTTTTCCATTCTTTTGAGTAAATATCATCATGTCATCATACTGAGATTGCATGCTGAGATCGTAGAGTGATTCTGCTAGTAGTATTTCATGTACTGAGCATTGTACCTATGTGGCAAAATGAGGCCTGATAATTTAGCTTCAGGCATGAAACAAATGTTGTTCTCATCTGAATGTCTCTAAAGTATTGCAGGAATCCCTTAAATCTTTCTTTTGCCTTTACCTATTAATCTCACTTAGGATTCGAAAAAAAAAAAAAAAACATTGAGATTATACCAGCTAAAGAATAATCAGGAGGTGTGTATACAGATATAAAATTTCCAAATATTTCAGGTGGGTTCAGGTGCCACAGTATATCTAACATTATAACATGCATATAGTACACATTCTGGGGCACAGAAGAGACTGTGCTACAGATTTATTCTAAGGGTCTATATCAGAAGATCAAAGTTTCAAAACTTTGAATCTGATATGGTTGACACCATATGATCGAAGTCTTGAAACTTCAGATCTTTTAACAGAGATCTCCGTGTAGCACGGAAAGGGAAGATTTCCATTTTCTGCACTGTAGTGTGATCTCGGAGTTGGTATATTTAAGTAGCTTGGGGGTGTGGGGGGTGCAGGGGGTCTTACCCCCCTGCATAGAGCATTTAAATGATTTGTTTTTGTAGGTTGTTGTGTTTTATTACATTTTCAATGTTTCAAAACTTCGATTATATGGTGTCAACAACATAAGATTCAAAGTTTTGAAACTTCAATCATGTAATATAGACCCTTATTCTAATTACTGTCACTTCAGTGCATGATGTTATAAATGATTGCCCTTTAGTATTCAGGCGATATGTTCTTTATGGCAGATGATAGAAAAGCTGCTTAACTCACATAGGTTTGTAAAAATTTGAGTTTCTCTGTGTCATTAAACTACCTGTAGGATATTCTTGTATGGTGAAATGGCTCAGTTGCAATTTTGTAAAAACTGCATGTAGAATTGTTACTTAGTCTGTTACTTTGTAAACATGGTCAAAGGGCACTTTGAAGCAGCTCAAATCATGTCCTTAATTAGATTATCCTCAGGTATATAGCTTGCCTTTTTAGATCATATTGTTGTGCATTTAGAGTATATTTCTCTGGCAGTTTAGCACAGAATCAAAGGCCAAAAGCTACAAATGGTTCATAGGTCCGTAGGTATTTACTATGCTAATGACCACAAGGGCTTTTTTAACCCTAGGCATGCATTTCAAAGCTCTGGCAATTTCTGGTAACCTTGGTAAGTGTAAGCAGGGACTTGGGAGATGAAACATTTACAAGCAGGGGCCTGGGAGATGAACCATTCACAGCTTGCCTGTGTCCTTTAGAGCCATAGTTGCCAAAACATGGATGAATTTCCTGTTCCCCATCCAGTTGTCTAAGTTACACTTGAATTGAGTTTGGAAAGAACTCTGCTTCACATGAATGGGGAGTCTGTTCCAGAGAATGGGTAGTTTCTGCTATACATACCTGCATCTCCAGCAGGTCCTATTTGTATCACAGGCAATTTTTAAGTCTTTAGAATGGATTATTCTGGTGCTGTTTGTTTTGTGAATATGCAGGAGGTCCATCAGAGTGGGGTCTGACAATGCTCTATATGACAGACATAGAGTTCCCCTCAACAGTCTCTGTGAGACAGAATACAGGGATAGGGCCTTGAGGCGATCTGTATAGAACATTTTACTTACATCCCTTATTCTTTTAATGAGAAACTTCTGTGGACATTCCAGTTGTTGGATATGCCTGGTTAGGTACATACCAAAGGGGGCATTGTACTCCATAATAGGTCTAATGAATGCTGAATACAGTGGAACAATGACTTCCTTAGACCTAGATGCCATACCTTTGGTTATAAATTGTACAACATAGAATGATTTCCTCACTACTGTAGACACATGATAGTCAATGGCTAGATTACTGTCTATGTGTGCCCCTAAGTCCCTGACTACTAGGTCAACTCTAAGGGTGTTTTGTCAATGTGATAGTTACTAGGGGTGGATGACTTCCTGAAGGATACTATTATGCATTTCTTGGCATTTAGTTTTAATCCATGGTATTGACACCAGTTGTTTGTCTGTGTCCATCCTTCCTGGAGAAAATGTGGGTCAGTGTGTGAGTCAATGCCAGCTCCTAATTTGCAGTCATCTGCAAATTTAGTCTTCCAGAGACCACTTGAGAGAAGTAAATGCCAAAAAGGAGCATTCCAAGGACCGATCCTTGAGTTTGTCCACTTGTGAATGTTCTTTTTTAGAGGTGGACTCCTCAATTCTAACTTTATGGGTCCTGTCTGTGAGCCAGTTGGCCATCCACTGGTGACATACGGGTTTGTCAAAGTAAACTTTATTATCATTTAGAACTACACATGTGTAGCCTAAATGAAATTTCATGCATCATCTCAATTCTTGAGATTATAAAGGAAAGTGAAATGACACTTAGAAGTACAGGAATAAACATAACTAACAAATACAGTACTACTCTCAATACACCCAAGAAAGAGAAGAGACATTTACCAACACTCATATACAAAAGGAATACCCTCCCCTGAGTTTAACTAACTACCCTATTTAAAGTAATACAAAACAGACTACAGAGTGAACAATGCCCAAGTTATTTGTCTAATATTACACTTGAGTGGGTTAAATAAGATTGACTATGGATATAATAAATAAATATTGCACTTACTTGGAATATATGTAAGTACATATTGCACAAATAAAGAAAAAATTGACTTGTGTGTCCAGACCACTGGGACTAGTGCTCAAGTTCAGAAGTCTAATCACTGTAGGATAGAAACTTGTTATTGAACCTTGTAGTCCTGCAGTGGATGCTGTGATATCTCCTGCCCAATGCCAGATGCTTAAGCAGTCCATGCGCAGGATGTGTGTTTTCCTGTATTGTTTTGGTGGCCTTTCTGATGCGTCTTGCAGAATAAAGATGTTGTACCGATGGAAGACTGGAACCTGTTACCATCTCTGCAACCCTCACCACTCTTTGTAGCTCCTTCCTTTCTGTAACTGTGCAGCTTCTAAACCACACTGTGAAGCTGCAGGTGAGGATGCTCTCTATTGCACCTCTATAGAAGGTGGAGAGAATATGAGGAGGAAGATTAGCTTTTTTCTGCCTTCTTAAAAAGTGGAGGTGTAACTAACCTCTTGAGTTTGTCAGCAATGCCCGAGTGGGGTATTGTGTCAAATGCCTTGGCCAGGTCATAGTAGACAGTGTGAACCATTTTGCCCTCTGAACCATTTTCTTGGCTTTAATGTTTTGTCTCAAATGGTGTACAGTATGCTTTTTAGCAAGTTACTTAACAAAATAATGCTTCCAGGTCACACCTGCAAAAAGGAATTATACCTAGTATTTTTACCTGGTTTACAAAGAATGAAAAGCCTTATATGAGGGTCTACTGGATTGAATCATCATTTATCACAGAGTATCATTTGCAACATTGCAGAAATAACAGTTATTTTTAACAGGACACTGTACAGCAGAAGACACCCTTACTATCCCTTTTAGACCATCAGTTTTTGGATTTGCAGAAGAATTATAATGGGGTATTCCTTAAACTGCTGAGCTGCTCTGTTTTCTACGTCAGGTAGTAGATTCTTTAGATTTGAGTACATTATTCCATAACTTCAGTTACATCTGGCTCCATGTTTCTTAGTGATAAACCCCTGATTGGCTCAGATTACTCAAGGTCAACTAATAATACTGTGCTGGAGGAGCTTGCTAGGGAGGTTAGGAGTGACTGGCTGTCACTGGCTGCCTTATCTTGGAATGAGGAGGGTGGCAGCGCAGTCTGCAATGCTGCTGACTCCTGACAGAGGCAAGGTAATATCACTTGGAGCACAGACTGAACCAATGCCAAGCTGCTTGTTGCCTTGTAGTTGGAGTTGCTGCAGGTATGAAAGTAAGCTGGGTCAAGCACCTAGAGTCTCAGTCCCTATCATGGTAATGCACACATAGAATGGGTATTAATAAAAAAAATCTTAAGTGTTGCTTCATGGATGACATTACATCCAGAGCTAACTTATCACAACTTTAATAGACAACTATCCATATTCTGTATAGTCACCCCTTTCTCCCATCAGTAAGATGACTAGCCCCAGGAAAAGGCATTCTCTGGATGGTCAGTATTACTGGTGGTTAAAAAAAAACCTTGAAGTCAGAAAGAAGAACTGATTATAAGCTAATCATTTTACTCATTTATCGGCAGTGTGAGGTGGAATCCCTGTTCATCTACTTACTTAGATTCCTAATGCTTCCACTCATGCCGGAAAGCACTGATTGAAATTAAGACAATACATTTTCTTGAAAAAATGGATACCTCAGTAGATTTAGAAACTGCTGATTGCAAGTCTTTGTGATTTTGTTTCAGTGGCAACAAGTGATTAAAGAATATTAGAAATTTACCCTTACACTGGACCTTTTGACCTACATTACAGAACTTATAAATTTACGTAGATGTGGCAGGAGTTGCGTCCTGTTAGCATTCTGAGTCTGTATGTCTTGTAGCACTTGCTTAGTTAATATGTAATGCCAGGAAGAGGGGACCCTACCTCTTTGGTCAATAAAGCTTGCGGTGTAGAATTAGCTCCTAATTTTCTTCTGCTTCAGCTTTTTCATTTCCTTTCTAGCAGTCCTGTCACCTGCCAGAATTTGTTGCATAGATTAGTGTGAATAATGCTTGCTTTGATAAAGTTTCCTTTCTTTAATTTTTTTTTGCACTTTTTGCCCCCCCCCCCCCCCACTGTCTATAGATAATCAGTCCTCTCCCAGCCAAAAAGCCCTTCATTCCCTATCACAGAGTCAAAGGTTAACCAGGAGGAGCCATTGTTTAGACAGCCATCAGGAGTGATTTGTGAGTATTTACTTGTGCCCTAATATATATCCACAAACTCTCAACTCACAGAATGGAAGAGGATGTGCAGTGGACTGACCACATCAGTTGTCCCTACCTTCCTCTAAGGATGTTGCTTGCAGTTAGCCCCACCCCTTTCCCTCAAGTTCTGGATGTAATTTCCCCAGACTCCACAAGAGAGAGTGCATTTCCTTATATGGTCCATAAACACCTGCAACCTTCACCTGGGAGAAGCAAGTTAGCCAAGCTCCTTCACTTTTTTCTTTCCCTACCTGTCTCCTCCTGTGCTGGGTCTGCTATTTAAACCCAGTCTCCTGGTTCATAGTGAGGGCTCCTTTGTTTAAAAGTTGTTGCATTATTTGCAAACCTCTGAAGTTTAGTAATTTTTTCCATTCTTAGTATCTGAGGTTTACTCATTTTATATTTTCATTATTTCTTTCTTTATTTTCACTTTACACACAATGCACAATGGCAAAGCTATCCACATTATTAGCTCCTTAGCTGTATTGCAGTTCTAGAGATTATTTGGTGTCAGAAGGTATGAAAAACTGCATTTTTAAAGTTGAACTGCAGCAAGGGTGAAAGTGATGTGGTAATGTAGGTACCCCGTGCTGCGTCCTACATGAACTCCAAGAAGAGCTAAACCCAAACATAAAACTACTGTTCAGTCTCAGCCTTACTACAGGATATGTGCCCAAAGAGTGGCGTACAGCAACAGTGGTCCCTCTCCATAAAGGTGGTGCCTCAACGGATCCTGGAAACTATCGCCCCATAAGCCTGACTAGCTTGGTCTGCAAAGCTATGGAAAGGATCATCATGGACCTCATAAATAAAGATATTGGGGACCTACAGACACTGGATCCTACCCAGTTCGGCTTTGTTAAGGGCAGATCCTGCCTCTTAAACCTGGTTGATTTCTTTGAAACAGTCACCAAGGCCATTGACGAGGGAAGGTGGTCCACACAGCCTACCTGGACCTCGCAAAAGCCTTCGATACAATACCCACTTGGGCATTATAGATAAGCTCACCAGCTTAAATATAAACCCCTATGTCACTAGATGGATTGCAAACTGGCTCAAGGACAGAACCCACATGGTTAGAATTGCTGGAGCCATGTCAGACTCCAAACCAGTTACAAGTAGTGTCCCACAAGGCTCAGTCCTGGGACCTCTCTTGTTCGGTATATATTTCTCGGAGGTACAGGCCAACACGGAAGGACTGTGGCTGACCAAGTTTCGCAGATGACTGCAAACTGGGCGCCATAATCGACTCTCCAGCCGACACAAGCATCCTCCAAAAGGGCCTCATAGAAACAGACAACTGGTGCCAGAGCCATGGCCTCAAGCTAAATGCCAAAAAGTGTATAGTCATCCCCTTTGGCAAAAACAAAGTGCCCACAAATTAGCACATAGGTGGTAATCCATTAAGTACAGAAGAAGTAATTAGGGACCTGGGGACCCAAGTTGATAGCAATCTCTCATTTGACAACCATGTAGCCAAAGTGGTTAGAAAAATATTTTATATAGCCCACCTAATCATGAAGGGATTCACATCTAGATCAGGAGAGGTCATCGTGCCTCTTTACTCATCCATCATCAGGCCCATAATTGAGTACAATGCCCCTTTTGGGATGTACCTTACCAGACACCTGCTGCAACTGGAAAGACCCCAAAAGTACCTCACCAAGAGGATCAAAGGGCTCAAACAGATGCCATATGCTGCCCGGTTAAAGAAACTCCAGCTCTACTCAGTGGCATACTGCCTGTTCAGAGGCGATCTGTGCCTGACGTATAAAGCCATGTCCAACCCAGAATTAATGGACATGCTGCACCTCAGAAAATCCAAATCCCATCGAGCTACACGCTTGAGAGACTTGAACCTCAGCACTGAAATAAATAGGACATGCTGGAGGGACAGATTCATAACCCAGAGGCTCCCTTCACTCTGGAATAAAATCCCAGTCCAGGTTAGGCAGAGTCCCTCATTGACTCTCTTCAAGAGGAATCTTGATGAGTGGATGGGAGATCGTAGGTTTACCCCAGGTATCACTTCTGTGTCACTGTTAGACAGAGGCACAGTATACTAACCTTGAAAAAGGGCATAGCAAAATAAATTTAAAATGGGTGGCGAAAGCCAAACACATTCTGGCTAGGCTTATAAATGCCCTAGGGCAGATAGCCTAGTATGAACCTATGAACCTATGAACCTATAAGCTTGTCAATTGTGTAAATTATTTTGGTTTTATATGGTATCAACCCAGAGAAACATTACTGTACTTTTCTTTGAATCTTTTCATTTTGACTATACTTTGTGATCCAGAACCAAGTCTTTTAAAATCTTTATTTGCATTGGTCACATCCAGGAAAATAACTTGTGGTCTAATGGACCTGTTTCCTTAACAAACATAATAATTAGTAAATTAGACTAACAATTAGTAAATTAGACTAACAATAAAATATGTTTTTCTCATACAACTTAAATGTAGAAAAATACCAGACTGTGTTCTTAGGACCTACCCTAATTACTGTTTAATGTATATCATTTACTTTAATTTAATCTCAATGGTGATCATTCATCAGATAGATCATCTGACATAAATTAAAGAAAATGACAAAAATCTTTTTTTCTGATGGCTTAGGTTTAGAGCCTTCCGCACATGTCATTTAGTTAATACTGAAGTTACCTACACCAAAATGTGACAGTCTATGGTAGAAGTATTTATGTTCTGGTGAAATGAACCAGCTGATTTGATGTCAGGTTGTTTTAATCCATCCCATGTCAGGTTTGATGGTTTCAGTAATGGTATCTTCTATATTTTGGTTAAAAAAAACAATAGTAATAAATACCAAATACCATTCACCATTGAAAACGGTAGAGGATAATGTTTTGTAAAAGCTGTTTTGTGCATAACATAGTATTTCCCAGTTCATAGAACTATATTTGTTTGTTTCTAATTAAGAATGATTGTCATTTTAAAGAGAAACAGACAAAAAGAAAATCATTATTTACTACTATTAACATGCAGATCAATTACCTGCTCACAAGCCTAAGTTGTAAAACTGCCATGAAATTATAGGTCATTTTCACATGGGAGGGATTATGGGTCGTATTTTTCAGTCTTACTCTCCATGTAATTTACACCAGTGCAATGATACTTCATAAATAAGAATTAAAGTGTAATAACAAACTTGCTGCAGGATTAAACCTCTGTGGATTCCTCCTCACAATTTTTATCCACAGAACTGTGAGGCCCTAATCAATGTCACTTCCACACACCCTATGTAAACTAAGCCTCCCTCTTGCCAGCGCTGTCCTCAGGTTTGTAATCACTGTAATTATATACATTGTATTTATAGTTAGTTTGTTTTTATAATTTGTTTACTAGGTAGATCACTGATCCAGGTGGACAATTTTCAGGCTCAGCCCAGGAAAAGTGAGTACAAAGTAATAGTAGACACAGAAGCAGTTTATAGTACAGATTAAGAGTAAAAATACAATATTACACATGCAGAAACATTATAACATCATCTGTCTAACATTGCTATAATCGTTCTAATACATTATCCAACGAGCAAACACATTATAACAATGCAGGAGAAGTCTGTGTAGTGAAACAGGAATTGAGCTAATATCAAGGTACACACAGTTAAGTTTTCAAGGTTATTGTTGGTTAATATGGGTTATAGTGATAGGATGATAAGGTAAATGGTGGAGGACAGGTAGTATAGAGTGTAGTACAGTAAAGTACATCAGAGAGAGATGGGTGCTTCATTGTGGGGAAGTGATGTGCATTTGAATGGAGTAACAGTGTAGAGGAGAAGGTACAGAACAGAGAGTGATTATGGGCTATTCTACCATGGATGTTTTAGCATAAATTTATGAGGTGAATATAGCATGTAGTGGAGTTATGGAATCAAGAAATACCTTGTGAAAAGCAGTTATAAGCAGCTCTTGTATTTAAACATTCATTGAAGGAGATGTCTAAAATTGTGGAAGGAGGTGATGCCTCTTAATTTTTTAGTGAGTGATTACCATGTCTGTGATTGGTGGACTGGAGTTTTCTGCATGGGGTGGAGACATAGAGAGTGGATTGCAATCAAAGGTTTTAGGATGCGTTTTTTAAGAGAGAGTCAGCTGGAGAAGAAAATGAAGAAGTCTTGGTTTAAGAGTTTTTGAATTAGACAAGCTAGAAGAAGAGTGCATCTTTCACTTATAGGAAGCCATTTTGCTAAAATCAGGACTGAGCTGTAGAGCTCTATTTGAGGGGGTTCAGTGTGATGAATCTACAGACTTGATTGGCTAGAGTATGAAGACCTGAATGTTTTTCTTTGGAGCTTTGGTAGTAATAGGGAAACCATATTCTAGGTGTTGTAGCGGAACTCCTTTTTCCAATTTAGTCTACCTTCATTTGACCAGCAGCACAGTATTTTGTGGTCCAGAATGTAGGTGATTAACTTTACCTTCAGTACTGATGATGTTAAATTGAATGTTAAGGGACAAGCCAGACAGTAGCCAAGGTATATGACGTACACTATGAGTTGAAGTGATCATTGAAATTATGCCTTATTGTCCAGTTTAGTGGGAGTATGAAGATTTTTTTTTTCTTGTGCCAAAGATCTTCCCTTCAGTTTTTTGGTGCTCATTATGAAGTTAATGCATGTGAAGACAGTCACAAGGTATCCTTACACTGCATTCATAACCTGAAAGGCAGAACATGTGCCAGACTAATTGTAATTGTAATGGGAGTGACCTATACTGAGGCAGAAGATATAGCAAATCTGCTGGCCTACAAATTTAGCTGCAATTTTACATTTCTATCTTCTCAGACACCCCTCAGGAAATATTCCCAAATATCACTAGGAAACAAGTCCGCAGTGCACTCTTCAAGGCTAAAAACATTGTATCATTGGGCCCCCATAATATTCCTAAATCCTTTCTATTTTTATTTATTTTTATTTAACAGTTGTTAACCAGGAAAGTCTGACTTGGAACGAACCAATTTTCAGCGGAGACCCAGGGAGAAATGCTCCAGATGCATGTCTTTGTAACGTGGGAGGAAACTGGAGCACCCGGAGGCAACCCACATGAACGAAGGGAGGACATGCAGACTCTGCACCGAAGGCACCCCAGCTGAGAATTGAACTGGAGAACTTGTTGCTGTGAGGTGACAATGCTACCGCTGCACCACTGCGCCATACTTCCTTAGTAGTATGTAGCATGACCTAACAAGACCACTAGACTCACATTTTAACCACAGCCTCCAAACAGGCTTCATGCCAAGTGAATGAAGGACCACAGCTGTCATCCCTCCCTCCAAGGGCAGGACCCAGGTAACTAGTCTCATATGCAAATCCATGGAAAGAATTATCATGGAAATTATAAATTGCGGCATAGGAAACATTCAAAAACATGATTCAGTCCAGTCTTGTTTCATCAAGGGCAGGTCATGCCTACTCAACCTGAAGGACTTGTTTGAGAAGGTCACCAAAGGAATGCACAAGGCCAAAATTGTGCATGCTGCCTATGTTGACCTGGCCAAACCATTCAACACATTACTCTACTTAGGCATTGTAGACAAACTCATGAAATTAGGTATAGACCCCTATGTCACCCAGTGAATATAAAACTGGCTCTCAGGACACAAAAAGTTAGGACAGGGAGACTACCTCCACAGAGAGGTGAGTCACTTGCGAAGTCTGTCAGATGTTGCTATGGGAGCTGCTGCTTTCTGACATCTACTTCTCTGACGTTAAGGTCAGCATCGGAGGCCTCTGGCTGACCACATTTGCAGATGATTGCAAACTAGGCACAGTCATAGAATCCTCCAAAGACACAAATATCCACCCAGGAGGCCTGATACAGACTAATAAATGGCACCAGAGCCACAGTCTGAAACTCAGTGCCAGGAAATGCACAATAGTATTCTTTGGAAAGATAGCTACCCCTGGAAGCTACCACATTAATAATACAGCTCAAAGAGTATACTCAGTGATCAGGGATTTGGGAGTTCATGTAGACAGTAACCTGAACTTTCACCTTCATGTGTCTAAGGTAGCAAGGAAATCATTCTATGTTGCACAATTTTTATACAAGGATATGGTATCTCGTTCCAAGGATGTAATTTTCTACTGTACTCAACCCTAATCACACCAATCATTGAGTACAATGATTCTTTAAGTGCGTACGTGACCATACATATGCAAAAAGTGGTGCATTCACAGAGATTTCTCAAAAAAGAATACAGAGCATAAAAAAACTTCTTTCAGAGTCAGCTCAAAGCCCTATCCCTGCACTCATCTCATGCAAACTGACTTTAAAGAGACGATTAGGCTGCAGGCAAATAACAAACATGATTCTTATGTTGAAATGGTGTCTAAAATGAACAGTTTACTTTTTAAATATAAATCAATGGAAATGGACAATATATATCTGAAACATTGTATTCAGTCCAATATAGTCCCTAAGGGGCTTCGAGTGTATAAATACCCCAATAATATTAGGGAAGGCTCACAGTTCCATAAAGATTTAATTACTGCATTTGATAGGTGCAGTTTAGGTACTATGCGAGCTATCATTGTCAACAATGAAGTAGAAATGGAGAAGTTATATGTTACAATTGATTAAATTAATCAGAAAATTGTGAATGACTTGTTATTTGGTATTGAAACTGAGAAAAACAAATATCATGACATGTTGAAGGATGTTGAGTTAAAATGCATGAAAGTATTTGAAAGAAAAGCTAAGAAAATTGATAGAGACATGTTTGAGCAGTGGCGGCTGGTGACTTCAAATCAAAGGGGGGGCTGCAGGAGACAGCTGAATGAGTGGGGGCAATGGGAAGGGGTGTGACCAACTAGAAAGGTGTGGATCTATGCTAAAAAATGCAAAAACTGGAACTTTAAATACGCTGCCCTAGGTGCCACTGCCAAAGCCATTATGAGAGTCCAATCAAGACAAAATGAATTGTATAAGAAAAAAAATGTTTCAATGCATTGGTTACCTAACAGTTTACTAAATATCTAGATGGAAACAAAAAGGTTGTGAGGTATGAAAAAATAAATTACTTTTTAAATACATTACTGGAATGTCAGTCAAAATCAAGTATAAAAAACAAGCAGCACTCAACTCAAGCCACTTCTCCTTGCACTGCAGTTCTAATTATAATTTATATTCAGCTTTATAAAAGTACCAAGTAACATGCTGAAAGTAACAATACCCCCACTTGTAAAAATGTTTCTTATCCAACAAAGACCTGCTGCCTGACAACATCTACTTGTTTCATGGGGAAAACATGATCAAAGTAAAAAAATGAACAGCAAACAAGAAATAAGCTCAAGATAAATTGCTTAAGGGATTACTGCACAGGTTATAGACCACATGTGATAGATTGGCATTCTGTTTAGTTTATGGGTAAAACCTGCAAAGATGACTGCAAGTCTCCAACAAATGTAATGAGCTTCTGAAAATACTGTAATCCTGTCCTTTATTACAAATACTGTCATATGCATTTCAACACCCAAGGCTTATACACTAATTATGTAAATATTCTCTGCATGGCACCAACAAAAAAGCTTTTAATGTTGGTAATTCTTTAGCAGTATGCTTATTAAAGCTCAGACAAGCTTACCTGATGGTCATTAAAGCATTGCTACTTAAACACAGAGCAACAAGCTCTAAAACAACATGCATTTTCTGAATAAGAAGAAACATAAATCAACAGTATAAAATATGACAGAAAACCAGAACATTCTGCAAAATCAAGGACAGATGAAAAGCCACTGTAGTACTTGTGTCTACCTTGGATTGGGGGATACTCTGCACACTTACACTGCATAACTGCTCCTTGCCTTGCTTGGATACATCCAGAGTCACTACGTGGGGGAGTGGGGTACAAGTATGTCACAATTTGAAATGTCTCTGGCTGACGGTGATGGCGCTGACCCATTTGTCATACCTCTTAGCCTCAGAGCAAGAAATCTGGACAAAGCCATAAACAGAAGTGGGACAAAGGCCCAAAAATAAGGACAATTTTTAAATATTGCTCTTATAAACTTAGAAAGATAATAGAATAGTAGGTCTTGCATTAGTATGAATTTTCTGAAGGGTATGAAATCTGAAACTCAAATGTCTGTCATTATTTTTTAACTTCAATCTTTAATGATTTGCCACTAATTTGGCAGAAAATCACAATTTTATGAAAAACGGACCAAAAATGTGATGCAGAAATATAAAATAGCCACAAAATATAGCTGAGAACCTGTCAAAGAAGGGACACTTTTTTAATATTAGTACTGTTAACTTGAGCAGCTGACAAAATAAGAGAATCTACATGCATTTCTGAAATTAAAAGTAATATATAACTCTGATCATTGCAATTATTTATTAATTGTAAACCCTCCATGTTTTCTTCCAAATTTTCCATTTTGCAGAGGGATTATTAGGGGGAGAGCAACATTTTGAGCCAAATCAGGGACAGCTGAGAGGTTTGGATATACCTAATTCTATAAAGTGATTTATTTGCATGCACCACTCATCCTCTTAACACAGGAAATCTGGACAAGGCCAAATATACTGGGGGAACATGCAAACAGTACTAAAATTGCTCTTGTATAAACTTAGTCTATTGACAGAACATCAGGTCTTGCTTTAGCATGCATTTTTCTGAAGGGTATGAAGTCTGAAACTCACTGTCTGTCATTATGTAGTGACTTCATTCCTAAATGATTTGCCAGAAAACCACAAATTTTATGAGTAACAAACCAAAAATAAGAAACAAAAATCTATTCATTCTGCAAAAATCTGGACAGTTAAGAGGTATAGTTCAGCTGGGACTGTTTGAGTTTGCCGCCCTTCTCCCCCTCACAAAATTATAGTCGAATGGGGCCTCACCCCCTGCAGCTATTCCAGTGTCCTATTACTTGGCTGTTTTGCCCCATTTACCATAAACACTGTAATGTGCATACTGCTTTACTTCTACAATGGTTTGGGTTTCATTTAAATGTTTTGTTTTACATTTTAGAGCACAAACAGTAATAGACATCTGCTAAACAAAGCAGTGCAGTCTCACAATGAAAATAAACTTAGCATTAAAACTTCTCTCCCCTTGAAACTCACATTCATTGAAACAGCATTGAAACCCACATTCAAAGAAAATACATCTGGTCAGTGGCAGACAAAGGCCCCTTGCAGAGGAAACATACATGTGTTCTTTGATACTCCTTCTTGATTGTATTAAATTATATTCCTTATATAATACAGTACAGCTGTTAGAGGTCATTTTAAATGCATTGTTTTGAACATTTTTCCAGTAAACAATGAAACAAAATGCATGCACCAATAATGACAAAACTGCCCAGTTCTGAATATTTCCATCATAAAAGTCTACTCAATCTTCTACAGTCTACCAGTATCAGTAAATATGCACAATCTCTGCAGAAGTAAAAGCCATCTAAATAATTCCACATTAAAGAGATCTGTAACTAATGGAGATGTTGCTGCTAGCAAACAACTTTATATTTTATTGTTTCATCTACAAATAAAGCACCTGTTGCTGTTGAGGAATAAATTGCCTGTGTTATATTAAAAAAAAATGATAAGCTAGTAATATTGCATTAGGGAATTGATGGCAAACTGATAACAGGTTCATCGTTACTAGGTATCTCCACCAAAGATGACTTTCTCAGGACTGCAGCATCCTTCCCATTTAAAAATCAACACAGTACAGTATCAGCAATGCATCTATATACTGAGGGAGTAGAAACCACAGCCTTCTGCATCAAAAGCATGTACTTAACTACCTGTTGTGCTATTAACAATACAAGCAGACTCAGCATAAGCAGCATTAAACTTCTCTTCAAGCTCTCAGCTCCTTGTAAAATCCACTCAACACTCAACTGTATCTTTCAACTTTGAAGCACAAGATGTCTGAAAAAAAGCCAAAATGTATTTGGGGGGAGGGACAAATGCCCCAAAACTAGGAACACATTTTAAACATTGCTTGTTAAATCTTGGAAAGTTGCTAAAATAAAATGCTGTGTTACCACCATGCATTTCACTGCCAGGCCTTGAACCCTGGACCCTGTGCACTACAGTCAGAGTGACATACTGCTATGCCAAATCAGCTGTTTCTTGAAAGACATGTAGACTAAAACTTAAACAACTATCATTTAGTGACTTCAGTTCTCACCATAGCTTTCAACCTCTTAGCACAAAATGCCTAGACAAAGCCAATAATGGGGGAATACAGCCCCCAAACATATTCACTGAATTCACTTCTCACCATAGCTCTCATCCTCTTAGCAGAAAAAACCTGGACAAAGCCAATAATAGGGGAAAACAGCCCCCCCCCAAAAGGGACAAATTTCAAATATTGATCTTATAAACTGAAAATTGCTAGAATAAACGGTGTTGTGTTACCATGTATTTTATGAAGAATATGAAGTCTGACCACAATGTTTAACATGAACAAAAATATGAGGCAAAATTTTCACAAATGGTTGTGGGTAGGGAATTCAAGCTATTGCTATCTCCTTCCAAGGTACAGGGTTTGAGTCTAGCCACTAGGAATAAATAACTGGTGCATTTCACACACACACACACACACACACACACACACACACACACACACACACACACACACACACACACACACACACACACACACACACACCCTGAGTCCAAATGCCACCTTTCCTGCAGTAATCCATTCCAAAGTCCATTGTAAACACTACATTCTGCCTTTCCTGCAGTCATCCATTTCAAAGTCTGTTGTAAAACCACATTCCTGCAGTACAAAAGCCTGCAATGAGTCCTAGTCCTTCCCCTTCCCACATGCTCCAGACTGGTTTGGATATCGGGAAATGCCATGAGTGTGCGATTTTCTGGGATTCGCATTTTTTTCTTTTTGTTTTTACTTTTATTTTTCTGCTTTTCTTTTCTTTTTGTTTTACAGCTGGGGGGGCTGCAGTCCTGCAGCCCAATAGCACAAGCCGTCCCTGTGTTTGAGTATGGTAATAATATACATCACCCTTCACCAAAAACAGGGGGGGTAAGGGTAATAACAATAAATATTCCAATCACAAATCTGTGGCATACAACGAGGTTTTTGACAACCATGACATGTGGAATGACCAAGGTCCATTTCATAATGAAACTGACCCTTTAGAATACCCCTCCCCTCAGAGATCCGAAAGGTTGAAAAAGAAAGAACCCATAAACTACAACAACCGGAATTTTTACCAAAATTGAAGGAACAGGCAGTGGAAATAAAAACTGTAGAAAACATAATTATCAATGAATGTGTATACAGTTATAAAGGTTTTAAAATATTTAACTACACTAATCTCACTGTCACTAAAACACATTTCAATTTGTTTTCCAAAGGTTTTACCGACATTCCCAGGGTCAAAGCCAACATGGTTGATTTATTGGTGGATGTTAAAATGTTTGTGAGGCAAAAGAACTTTGAGATACTTTTTAATGGTTTGGATAAAAGAGAGAGTACTAGTATTTTAAAGAAAAAGAGTACTTTTAACCCACCGTTACATCCACAGCTCAAAAATTTTGAAAATGTTTTAGAGAAGCGTCTTAGAGATGAGCTTAAATTTAATAAAGTACCCCCCATTCTCACAAAGGATGAATTCAACATCCTTGATTCTTGTAGAACAGGCAAGAATCTCAGAGTCATGAAGCTTGATAAAGGAGGAGGGGTGGTTCTGATGGACCAAATAGACTATGAAGTCAAAATGCTAAACATGTTGAATGATGAAAATACATATGAAAGAGTGTCCTTGAATGAGTTTAACATTGTGAAAAGGAAAATTTCAATATGTCTTAATGACTTACTTCTTGAGGGGCTTACTGACTTAGAAACTTACAACTACCTACATGTTGAGAAACCAAAAATTCCTTCTATTTTTTGTATACCCAAGGTCCACAAGAACCATTTGGACCCACCTCTTAGACCCATTGTTACAGCAGAGGGCTCTTTGACAGCCCCCCCCCCCCAGCCAAATATATTGACTTCCATTTGAAGCCATTTATATTGGAACATTTCAACATTTTAAAAGACTTGTGGGATTTTTTGAAACACATTGATGCCCTACAGAAAACAAATTCCCCATTTCTTATTTCTTTGGATGTGGTGGACCTATTTACTTGTATTCCCCATGAAACAGGTCTTTTATGGTTTGAGCAATTTTTGTAGAGTCAAATTTCCATTTCTTTTAACAAGTTTCATACCTGTTTGATTCTTATGGACTTAATTTTGAAAAACAATTTTATATACTTTCAGGGTGAATATTACAGACAATTAAAGGGTGTAGCCATGGGTGCACATTGTGTCCCCTTATATGCCAACAGTATATTACTCAGTTGGGAAAATAAATTTGTTTTCAATTCCCATTTCAAAATTTTGTGGAATTACTATGGTCGTTTTTTGGATGACATTTGTCTTTTTTGGAATGGCACTGCTGACCAGTTTCTTGAGTTTTACGAATATGTTTCACATACCACCGATTTTCTAAAATTTATTTACAAAATAGACAGTTCCCAACTTAGTTTTTTAGATGTGAGCATACATAAAACAAATCAGGGGATGAAATCTAAAATTTATAGGAAGGAGACCTTTTCTAATAGATACTTGCATTTTTCTAGTTCTCACCCCCCTTATCAAAAGAAGGCAATTGTCAAGGGTCAGCTAGTAAGAGCTAGTAGGATGACCTCAGATGAGACAGATTTCCAGATAGAATGTGAGTTTATTGCAAGTATGTTTCGAGAAAGAGGTTACCCCGATGATTTGTTAGAAAGACTGATACAAGAAGTAAAAACAGCAAGGACCACAAGGTTTTTGCCTCTCCTGGGGAATTCAACAAAATTTTTTGGCAACACCAACACTAAAAACAATTCTCCAGTAGATATAAAACACTACAATTCAGCTTTGACTATTACTTTCAATGGCGAAACAAACATAGTTAAAAATATTATTAATGACGAGTGGAATAGGTTTGCCAGTTTTTCAGATTTGAATCTGAACTTTGAAGAACCCTTAAAAATAGTATTTAAAAAAGGATGTTACATTAAGAACATACTTGAGGGTGGAAAACAGTTCACACATCTCTCAAACAAGTTGGGTACACATAAACGTGGAAGCTGTCATTATTGTGTCAACATTAATGAAGGTGAGAAAATATATTTGAAAAGTAGAGGCAAAATTATCACCACTAAAGGATTTGCAAATTGCAATACTTGTGGTTTGGTATACATGGTGACCTGTGAGGCATGTGATTACGTTTATATAGGGAAAACCGAGAGAAGGCTGAGACAAAGGGTGTATGAGCACCTATATAATGTAAGGAAGGAAAACACTAACAATGCTTTGTTTAAACATACTTTAACATGTAAATCTGCAAAATTCTTATTCTTCGTCATAGAGGTATTACCCCCCGATCCCAGGGGTGGTCTTTGGGAGGCCTCTTTAGAATACAGAGAGTTATTTTGGCAATTAATGCTTGAGGCTAGCAGTCACCCAGGTTTAAATGAAATGATCTCTCTAAAACCTGTATTAAAGTTGAGATCAGCCAAGTTATAACCACTCACCCATATATCAGTTGAACTTGTATATATATATATATATATATATATATATATATATATACATATATATATATATTTTTTTTTTTTATATATATTTTTATACACATTTTAATATTTTTCATGCATACATTTTTATATGTTTTTCAAACATTTTGCACACAGGTACATTTTTTATGTATTAATTAAAATGGTTTTTAGAGCATACAATATTTATATATATTTTTACTATGTATTCCTGCCTGTAAAGTTTTTGTTTCACCACTAGAAGGTGATATTGTTTCTTTGATTTTTGTTAAGAAATCTGCAATTTCAACAACAAGGGTGTTAATTGAATGTATTAACATTTTAATTAGTTAGGATACCACTGGTAGATTCAAATAACATCTGACTTATAAATTTAGCACACTGAGCACTGTTTAACTTTTCTGATGAAGTGCATGTCGACGAAAATGCGCTGAGAACTGTAGCAGCATTATTGTTTTTGTTTCTGTTCTGTGAGGTTTGTTCGTGGAGTGAAAATAAACATCTCTTGCTGATCTACTGTGCCTGTCTTTTGAGTTTGAGTACAATGGTTCTTTAAGTGCGTACCTGACCATACACATGCAAAAAGTGGTGCATTCACAGAGATTCCACAAAAAAGAATACAGAGCATAAAAAAACTTCAGAGTCAGCTCAAAGCCCTATCCCTGCACTCATCTCATGCAGACTGCTGACAGGCAAGCTATGCCTGGCTTGCAAAACATTCTCTCATCCCTCAATGATAGACTTGTTGCACATCTACAAAACAAATAACATCAGAATTACGTTATTTAGTGATCTAAACCTTGTCTACAACAACAGGGTATGTGGGAGGGACAGGTATGTGTCTCAGAGACTTCCCTTTCTCTGGAACAGGCTTCCCATCCATGGGAATCAGAGTTCTTCCTTAAACAATTCAAGCATAACTTGGGCCAGTGGATGAGGAATCAGAAATTTACACCTGGTCTGCTACTTGTGTTTCCAGCAGACAGAAGCGACCTGTAAATACTCAATCACCCATGCACAAGCCTACATATACCCCTTAAAATAACTATAGGGTTTAAAAACTTCTCAGAAACATTTGAGAAGCAAGACTAGGCTTAAAAAGGCCCACTGGGGTTGTTAGCCTCATAATCAACTATGAATCTATGAGAGCCATAATGGATAATGCACTCAGATGTTTCTTTAAGATGATTTTTGACTGTGGAATGGGAAGGGTGGAGTCTGTAGATTATCATATTTTTTGCATCCATAAAGATGATGGATGAAGGCAGGTTATCTGGGAGTTAATGAAGACTGAGAATTGTAGAGGTGGAATAACTGATACTTGGGGGTTTTCAGTTTTGCATGAGGAACATAAGAGAGTGTATCTAGGGAGAGGATGTGATCCCAGTTTGTACTTCGAAATGTGCATTTGTAAGGAAATTATAGAACCAGGGAAGGCAGTCCTGGGTTATGCCTGATCTATGGAGATGATTGGTCTGTAAGATCAAAGGATTTGGTGAGTGCTATAAAGACTACACCAATACGGTGGCTTTTTTCTGTGCTCCATAAATATTGTTGGTTAGTGTTGAAAGTGTGATCATGGTGCTTGTAACAGACCAAAACACGTCTGCATGGGGGGACAACATGTCTGTTTTTTGGAGTGGTGCATGAGTTGAGCAAAGATGACTTTTTCCAGACATTTTCCTAGGGTGAGAAGGATCAAGACTGGTCTGAAGTCTTTTGCGTTATGAATTTTTTGTAGTTGTTTAACAAATTATTTTCTTTCATTTAGTATTGCATAGTGTTGTTTGGATGCATAGGTTGTATGGAGTACTGGTATCATGTGTTTTGCACAGAGAATGAAGAAACAAGGGATATCTGATCCTCGAGGGGCATCTGGAGGTGTTTGAGCTCTAGGATTTAGGGTATCCTTGATAGTGATATTTTTGAAGTTGAAAAGAAGAATATATAAGGGGATAGTGAAAGTCAGCTGCAGGTGTTAGGGAACTGGGAGGGAGGAGAATTATTTTAGGAAATTATATACTAGTAGTGGGCCTGTAAGTGTGGTGATGGTGTTCTATTTGCTGACGTGGTTTTATTGTGATCATCCTGTAATACTTTCAATAGGGCTCTAAAATTGTTTTGGGTTGTTTTTAAGGGTGTATTGTTGATGCTTGAGGAATTTGACCTTATGCCTTCTAGAGGCCTTTTTACTAAAGCTCTAAGTTGTGTGAATTGTTAGCAGTTTTCTGAAGTTGGATTTTGTTTATATGAGGACTAAGCTTTATCCCCAAGTCTGTAGAATGATTTAAGTTCTGGGGACAGCCATTTGTTTGAATTACTTTTAAGGAGTCAAGCAACTTTGGAGAAGTGTTTATTTTGGAATTGTAGTAGTTTATTGAGTGATGTGTTTACAGTCAAACCATATTATGATCATTAATTAACTAATAAGGTCTTACATAATAATTTTAACTAATGTAACCTTTGTATTATCTGAATCAGGACCTATAATATCATATATTGTCTGTATAAACTTGCTCCCATATTTTCTTTTAGGTATAGTCACATGCTTGGCAAATGTTTGTGGTATGAAATGTATCATGGCGATGGATGACCTGTCTGATTATGAATACATGGATGTGGAAAGGATTATTAACTGAGTAGCTCTGCAGATTCCACAATTCTAAATTGAAGCAATTTTAAAGACATTTCTTAAACCTCTGACCACTGGCCAGGTAAATTGGTCCCTTAAGTCCACATACTGTGTGCTATGGCAGAGAAAACACATTTACCCACCTCATCTATACAGACTTTACTGGAAACATGGAAGTTATTGTGTAAATTCTTTTTTTTTTTTGAGGAAAAAACTTTATTAAACCTTATTACAAGTTAATGCTACCGCAAGAGAAAAAATAAATGACAAATAACACTCTAAGAAATACTTTCTGTGTAACAACAGTTGCGTGAAGTGACAGTATATATATATCAACGTTACTAGACTATATAATTGGTCATTTATTGTTATATTTGAGTGTTTAAACATAAATCACAAAATCAGTAAATGCAGTGATAAATGGCTCATGTCAGAGATGTTGTTGCCATCTGAAACACAATTTTTTTTATAAATGTTTCAAGTAAAAATATTTCATCCAGTATAATGTAAGGTCTTCCCTTGGGGGCAGTTGTACAGTTTTCCATCTTTTTGTGATTAATTTCTTAGTTATTAATAGTATCAAGTTCAATATCCTGAAGTCAGATGAGCCAAAAGAAAAAGTATATAGGTCTCCTAGGAGAAAAGCTTGCTTAGAAATTAGAAACTTAGCAGCCCAAATAGCTTCAAGTATTGACTTTATTGGGTTTTTAAAATCCTCTAATACTTGGCATTCCCCAAAATTGTGGGACCATTTTCCAACTGCATTTTCATTACATCTCCAACAACTGACTGAGGCATTGGGGAACATTCTGTTTATCCTAACCGGAGTGTAAATATATTTAAATGATATTTCCATAATATCTATATTTCTGAGCAATGGTAGCTAGTTTAGTAATTAGCGCAATTTTTGCAGATGCTGTGTTGTCTATCTGAGTAGCACAGTCTCTATCCCGCTTGTCTGTGTTGATCTGTTAGACATGTTTTGGCAGTGATCAAAATCTGTATATTAAACTAATTGTTCCCTTGCTACTCCTATTACCTCTTCTTCTTTCTAATATCCAGTTAACCAACTGTGGCCTATCCCTTTTGTTTATCTTGCATAACTTTTTAGTTTCAGGGTTTTTTTTTTTTAACCAAGATAGTATAAAGATGTTTTTGATTATGTGGGTATAAATTCCTTATACATGTCTTTCTAGGAACTTATGTGTCCCCCTAGTATTAAATGTGCCCAGAAACAGAGTTTGGGATAAGCTTTCAGACTTTTTATTTTGATAACAGATCAAGGATCCCAATTTCTGTGACTGCAGTTGGGCAGTAAGTCCTCTAGCCAGTCACTTGCAGATGTCTTAAGAAATCTTTCTTTGGATGCATCAAGAATGGATCTTAGGGTCCTTGGATAATGTGATGGATAGCAAATTTTAATACAGGAGAGGATTCAGAGGGCTTTTTGGTGTCTCTTATACAGTTAACTAACGATTGCTGACATCCAGCCTCCTATTCAGGTGAAATCAGCTCTCCAAATGTCTTTATTCAGGTAGCCAGACTGTATAATTCAAAGCTGGGTAATTCAGTACCACCCAGAGAGGAAGTGAAGGAGGCATGGTCTCATATTATCCTTGATCTTTCACCCACACATACAAAATATCTTATTGTAGATTTCAGACTTCTCTAAAATATAGGCAGGGGTGGGACTGCAAAGGCTTGTCCTGCATGCAATACCAAAAAAAGGATGTACCATGGTACCACTTGTGCACTTTACAATATATCAACATGTAAATGTTTCCACATGGGTACGATAGTTTTAAAGTCTCTCAAATATATTTGTGGATGTTGCAGAGAGAGAGAGAGAGAGAGAGAAAGATTCCTATAGTGAAGCACTTACTTGTACTCATAGGTATGTAACAGTTTCTGTATTATTAAGAAGAAAAGGAATCCCTTGAGTAAATTATCTAGTGGATCATAGTATATTCTCACCAGTTTACTTTTGGCAAAATTAATTTTGCATCCCAATAAATATACATTATGCCCTAGGTTGTGGAACAGACATGCCAAATCCTTACCCAGTTCAGTGAGGAATATAAGCAAATCATCTTCATAGAGGGATAATTTACAGGTAATCTTTCCATAGGTAAATCCATTAATAGTTGGTTGCCTTATTTGGACAGACAGAAGTTCTAAATAATGAAAAGGAGGGGAGCTAAATGGCATCCCTGCATTGTATCTCATTTAATTAAGAATGACATACTAAGGGTTGCATTCAGTTTTATCACAGCTGAAGCATTATTGTAAAACTTTTGCAACAACTGAACAAATCCTAAGGGAAATCCCAAATGCTGGAACAGGGTCCACAAGAAATCTCATCTTACCCTGTCAAAAGCCTTTTCTGCATCTAAACTGGCCAGCAGTAAAGACTGTGAGGTGGAGGCTGCATTGTCTAGTATTAAAGTTGTTCTAATTAGATTATCAAAGGTGGTCCTGCCCTTAATAAAGTCTGTTTGGTCAAAGTGTATAATTCTTGGGAGGAAGCCAGCTAGTCTATCAGCTAGTAAGGTCATAAACAGTTTATAGTTGTGATTAAGTGTCAAGATAAGTCGATATGAGGCGGGAAGGGAATTATTCTTTCCTGGTTTTGGAATTACTGCTAATACTGCTTAGACTTGGAGAAAAGGTTTTACTTTGCAAGACCACATTTCCCAATTCCACAAATGCCTTTAAAAAGTCAAGTCCTCCCCATTTATATATGTCTATACGTATCCCATCTTGTCATGGAGTTTTACCTACTGGACCCCTATCCAAGCCTCCTGTACCTCCTGAAGTGTAAAAGGTGTAACCAATGAGTCTGCCTCCTTCTGATACAATTTGGGTAAATGCAAAGTTTGTAAATAGTCTGAAGTTTCCTCAAAAGATGAAATACTTTCCCTTTTTTTATCTGAGTAGAGGACAGTGTAGCATTCCCTAAATGCTTCCTCTATTTCAAGTGGTGTGTTAACAGTTTTATGGGAAATCTGATCTGTATTACTTGCCTTTCTACCTCTTGTTTTCTAAGTCTTAGGGCCAGGCATTGGCTACTTTCAAGAGAATTACCAAAATCTTTCACCTTAAGAGCTAGGAGTGCCTGCTTGATTTTGTAAGCAAACAGGCCCTCAAACTTCCCTGTCAGTGTTTTAACCTGTGTGCCACTTCCCACAATCCCTCTCAGAGTCCTTTTGAGCCTTTAGTAGATTGTGCTGCAACTTGTGTATTCTGTTCTGTCTGCTCATTTTCACTTCTGTCATATGATTCCTCAAAGAGATTATTAGATAATGCGTACCCTACTTCAGTGTGTATCCTATCACCAAAAAAGGAACGTCCAGAACACCCTGAATATTGGAAAAAGAATCAGGGCTATCTCTTCCATGACCTTCTCCGTTTCACATAGAAACAGGTTCACCTTCCAATATTTAGGTTGATATGCAATAGTCAAATGTAAGGATAATGCCAGTGGGCATGAGCTGAAAGAAAATTAGGGAAGATACTCTATGCATATTCCTTAGCAATGTAAAGTCAGTGTGTGAATATGTTTGGAATCATGGGGAATAGCATGTACAATTCCTGATTGTTAGTATTCAGGATAAAAACACCTTTTATTCCCAGGAGTTTTATACACCTTTTCATGTATGTCCATACCGAAAGTGTAAAATTTTTCTTTGACCCCACCAAGACTTCTGAAAGAGAAGTCATTGCATTACATTTTCCAGCTCAGATTACAATCACATTTGTAATCCCATCCGTTGTCTAACTAATATGGCAATTTACAATGAGGGAAGTCCTGGGGGAGATATACTTTAATTAAAATGAACAGTAGTGACCGTATAAATCCCTTACGTACATGAAATCTTTCTTGTTCATCTTTAATACTGTCAATATATTGGAAGGGGACATCTTTTCTAATTAAAGTAGTAACTCCCCTCTTTCTAAACAGCAGAAAAGAAGAATAAACCTTTTCAAATAAGAGACCCTTTGCCACAGCCAGATGTTCCCCATCTGCTAAATGTGCCTTCTGCAAACATATACAATGTCTTTTTAATATGTAAAGAAAGGTGAACACTTGTTTCTTTATCTTCCCCTTACTGAGACCATTTACATTCCATGAGCATATATTCAAATTAGTCACTTGTCAGGTGATCCGGGTTGTTTATGGACAAAACAAAATATTGTTTTCTGAATAGTCTTATGTGAATGTTTGTCTTAATTAACATAGGTTAATCCCTTCATGCACTTTTTTAGTTAGTAATAGCATCTTAACAATGGAAACTTTAAACAAAAACTTTAACATTCGTAATGAAAAAGTAGCAAAAACCATATGCAAAGTCGAAATGCAGTGGACGATATTTATCACCCAGTGAATCAGTAATGTTGCACTTTATATCTGCCAGGTGTAACATTCCAACCAAGATCATGCAATAAAGAATCTAGTGAATTTTCTGCATAAACCACTTCCCCTATGAATATACAAGAAGGTAGCTCCAAGAAATAAAAGTTCCATCTCTGATAAATCAAGTTACTAATCCTTCCTCATTTGTGCACATATTAGGGACAGAAGACTGTTGTACGTTGCTGGACAGGATAGATTAAGTTTTTAGCATAGAGGTTCCTGCTGTAAGTGCAGCAGCATCTGCCGTTTTCTTTTTGTCCTGTGTATGTTTTTTTTTTTAAGTTGAAAGTGTGATTCCAGGGGAATGCTTTTGCTGCTGATGATCAGATGTTGGTGGAAGTGTCTTCTCTGGTACTCCTTCTGATTGTTCTTCTGTACTATTGCCCTCTCCTGATTCTTACATCCAATGTATTGCATGCTTGGGAGACTAAAATGTAGCTGATCTGTCTGGCAGAGCTACTTTTAGAATGGCTGGGTATAGAAGCCTAAACTTTCACTTCTGGTGTTTGCAAATTTTTATGGCCAGGTGAAATTGTCCTTGATGTCTGCAAGTCTCTGCAGAGCAGTCTTGCTGTATGTATACTGTTGATCTATCCACTGACAATTCCTTTCTAGGCTTCCAAATCTGTTGTAACACCCTTTCCTTAACACTAAAATTCAAGAATCTCACAATAACCAGCCAAGGGAACTATGCTGTCATACTTTGAGGGAGGGGAGCTTAGTGCTCTCTTTCCAGTTTAATACCCTGCACTGTTATGTCTGACCATTCAGCTAGCCTAACAACAGCAAACTCAATGCAGTTTGCTCCCTCTATTCTTTCAGATATTCCCACTAAATGAATGTTCTTCTTGCAACTTCAGTCATCAAACTCTATCCGCGTACTTTCCAGTAACTCTATTTTGGCTTCAGCCTGTTGCCTGTTGCTGCAGGCCCTTTAAATGAGTTTCATGCACTTTAAGGAGGCCTGAGTGAGACATTAAGGTATTCTTTGTCTCTGTCATCCTTTTGTCTGACTTAGATGCATAGTCCTCACAGGTTGCATTCATTGTTTGAATCTTGATCATGAGAAGACCAACTTTGTTACGGACAGCGTCGGTTTCTTCAGGATAGGAACAGGATGGAAGATCCACTCAGGAAGAATCTTCTGTTAAAGATTTTGGCTCACTTGACAGGCCAGAAGACACAATAATTATCCTGTTTCTATGTTTATTTTTATGCAGAGGCATAAAAATGCATAAGTTTGTAAAGATTACAGACATAAATCTTGTTTACATCAGAGCATACATGTGTAGGTTAAAAAATCAGGTAGTCTTTACCATGTTGCCAAAAACGGGTTATTGTGAAAGTTCTTGTTGATCCACAAAAAAAAGCAGGGAGAAATGTCAAACTGGCATTACTATAGGATGTGTCTTTAACATAACCAAATTTTATAGTTTAATTAATCTACTTTTTTGGTTTTAAATGGTCAGAAGAAAGCTTTACATTTGAAAATGTAATTGCTGTGCTTAAGCTTCAAAGTTTGGGGTCTTTTAATCCTTATAATTTTATAAGTCCCCTGCTGTGCCACTTCAGCATTATACAATTTGTGCAAACTATGTTGCTGGTAATCATCTTTGTTACTCTAGAGCAGTAATATTACTTACAAAACTCCATTGTTAAAAGCTATGCTTCAGAGAAGCACTCGTCAGAAACAACGAAAGGATTGTTCGGCTAAGCATGTCTGTACAGTCCTCTCTCTTCAGCATCCCCCTCCCTATGTGGGAAACACACACACGCACATGCACAGCTCCCATAGTCATCTCAGTGACAGAACTGATTATGGCTCGTGAGTGATAATATAATTCAAGTAGAGGCACAATCATGCAGGCATTTTTTTTTAAATAATAGACTGGCTGAAAAGAGCCATCTTTCTTCCTGGAAGAACAGTTATTAATCTCTTACTGGTACATTTTCATATCATTTCAGACATTTATTTCCATACTTTGATATTATAAAACCAAGCATTTGTGTCAGCTTTGATGCAGTGCAACATGCTGAAACATGAAAAGCTGTAATTACTGCTGTGGTCATTTGAATTGCTAACCAGACCCCTGACATTTTCAAATTGGACCAATTTCTAAGTGATTCCGAAGTGTGTCTGAGTGTTATATGAGTTGCATTTAAATTAGACAGCTCAACCTTTAAAATCAAAATGAAGAATATTCTGTGTCCCAGTAGCATTACTGAAATGCTGCACACACTCTGTTTTTCTGTCATTATTTCCCATTGGAAATTTCGTTATGTATATTACAAGCCATAGGGGAAAAATCATTTATGAAAGAAACATAACATTTAGGGTATAAGGAAATTTTAAATTAACCACATTGTTATTAGTTGCGGTGATTTTTATCCACTGGTAATAAGAATGCAAATTTAAAACAATATATTCTCGCATCATAATGCTTTTGCCTGCGTACTACTGATTTTATTCAAGGTTACGTGGAATTTATCAAAGTAGAAATTTTGTTGTATTTCCACTTTACAGCTTTTTTCTGCTGTTGTGCTGGTGTGCATGTTTATTAACTCTAGCTAGACCGCCTAAATATTTTGCTTGTATAAAAATCAAAGCAAAGTAATTACATGTTTTATCATTTTTTTTTCATTCTGCTCCATTTAGTAATATGCTGCATTGAAATTAACATGAAAGTCTGATAATACAGTGGTGACACCAGTTATTGCTATCTTTAAACAGTGTATAAAGAGACTGTTAACATAATACATTCTTAGAGGATAGTGAGTACCCTTGTTTAGATAGCTGAGTGTGACCATTGACTTTGACTATATGCTGACTTGGTACAATATGGGTATTGCATTTTTTCAAATTTGGTAAAAACACTTCACTGGTTTGTAGTTATGGCATACACTGTAATCAGGTTTCTTAGTTTTGCCTTGCTTTTGGTGCTTGGATGTGAATATTGGATCTAATGCAAAATATGATTATTGTTATTTTAGCACAGGTATCTGTCTGTGACTGACTTCTGATCTGGGGTATTATCTTTTTTACCATTGTATTTGGGTAACTTCAGGCTAACAACAATAACTGAGATGTCCATAGAGTTGAACATTAAGTGCAGTGCAAAGATTAATGGAAAGCTTGGTGTTATTGAAAGCATCTGTACCTGAGGGACTAAGACTGACTTGGTCTACAAGACCTTTGTGCTATGGCCTCTGCATTTTTGTGTAACATCTTTTTATTTGTTTTGAATCTATTAGAAACCAATACACATACAAAACAGAGATGCAACTCTAAAAACTACAACATGCAATATATCAAGAAACTATATACAAATCTCATCTAAACCCTGACAAAAAATTCTCTAGTGCATCCTTTGTAATATCACAGTAAAATATGATCAAACAGTACTTTCCAGAAATCCTTAAGTTCAGGCTGCTGGTTCAATGAATACAAAAATATTTATGTGCACAAAGTTGCTTTCTGGCTACATGCTTTGTGTTAAGTGGGGAATACAAGATGAGGGCAAGGTATAAAAGTTATCAGCTGGCTGATTATTGCCAAGCTGATTCTTGTTTAATCATGTAGCTTCATTCAGATTGACAGGGGAGAATAGTGATTCAGTTTTAAGATGAACAGCCAGATAATGGTGAAAGCCAGATAATGGTGAAAGCTAGTAGCATTCGGGCAGGTTGGAAACCTGGGGTGATATAGAAGCAGGTTATCTCTGAGTAGCTAGTATCATAATAGTCTTCTGTACAGAGGAAAATATTTTCAAAACTTTTGAGCAAGCTTCCACTATAAGACTTCATATCTTATGATGTTATATATTATAGCTGTATCCAACTAAGATAAATACAGAGTGCACATAAATAAGCAATTTAAATATTGTTTTTTCTTGCTAGAAAATGATAAGCAGTATCTATCACCTATAAATACTGCATAAGTAGAGAGATGATATGATATGGTCATAAATAAATACTTTCATTTTTTTTCTGACTGGTCCACTACTAAATACAGGAACTTTGATATGTGCAGACATAAAAAAAATGCCTATGGAAAACCTGACTCTGAAGAATTACTGAATCAAGAGAGTACATACTGCATAGGGATGCTTAACTGTTTATAGGAAAATGTAATAAAGTTACCTTTTCTGGTGACAACATTTCTTTTAAGGTAGTAGTTTCAGAAGTAGTTTTTATGTTTTTGGGTTAAGAATTTTTTTTTCAATACCACTACCAACTGTAGACACAGCAGTATGGTTTGATTACAAATAAAACGGCATATCATGAGAGCTCATGCTGTATTCAAGGCATCCACTATCATCCCTTAATACACAGCACTTGGGTATTGTGCTATTGGAACAATACTTTTGTTTTTGTATTACCAACACTCATTTTTTGGTGAAAATTGTCCTGTATTAAAAATCAGCAGGCTTTTATTCTGAGGAACCTACTGTTTTTAGCAATGTATGCCATGGGACCTAGCCTGGTGTTCAGTTTTTAATTACCTGCAGTATCCCAGTTCAGAGTCATAAGAAAGCCATAGCCTTGGATGCAAGGCAAAGCAACTAATTCTAGATATATCAGTCTGTGGCAGGTGGTGCACAGTCCTGCCTATATAGAAACACATATAACACCAAATGTGCAGGCACAGAGATTCCTGGATTTTCTGACTAAAGACTCCCTGGACCAGGTTGTCCATACACTATCCAGGGGTGAAAACATGGTGCATCTGGTCCTTACTAATATGGGAGAATGCTACATACCTAGTAGTGCAATTTCCTCTCTGATAAGGTCAGACCACAAAACAGTCTCCTTTGAAGTAAAATAAAACCTGTAACCCCAGCTAATCTGGAATGTTCAGGAAGTACTCTAATGCTAACCTTCTACCATTAAATGATAACCTGACAAAATATCAAGCCCCAGTAAACCTTGAGAAGACTGCTGCCTATGTGGAACTGTTCACAGAAACCCTATACAAGCAAGTTAATGGCTGCAAAGAGGCAGCTGTACCCACCAGAAATAAGTACAGAACTTGTAAGCAAAAGGTCCAAGTAGGTCATTGTTCCACTATATTCAACATTCATCAGACATATCATAGTGTCTCCTTTGGGATGTACCTGACCAGGCACATCCAACAACTGGAACATTCACAGAGCTTCTCCCCTAAAAGAATACAAGACATAAGTAACATGTCCTATGCAGACCACCTCAAAGCACTATCCCTGTATTTGGTCTCCTACAGGCTTTTGATTGGAGATCTTTGCCTGGCATACAGGGCATTGTCAGACCCCACTCTGATGGATATCTTGTATATCCACAAAAGAAACAGCACCAGAATTACCTGTTCTAAAGATTTAAATCTTTCCTGTGATATAAATTGGACCTGATGGAGAGATAGATATATACACCAAAAACTACCCCTTATCTGAAACAAACGCCTCATCCATGTGAAGTAGAGTTCCTCCCTATCCCATTGCAAGTCTAACTTGGGCAATTGGATGAAGAACAGGAATTCATCCCTGGTTTGGCACCTATGTCTCGAATGAATGCAGACAGTCTGTAAATGGTCCATCTCCCAGGCCCTTGCTTGTAAATGTTTCATCTCTCAAGCCCCTGCTCACACTTATCAAGGGTACTAGAACTTGTCAGAGATATGAGATGCATGGCTAGGCTTAAAAAGGCCGTATAGTGGTCATTTACCTAGTACATACCTACAAGCGCGCACACACACACACACACACACACACACACACACACACACACACACACACACACACACACACACACACACGTGTTTCGGATGTGGAAGCAAAGTGGAGCACTAATGAAAATCCATGCAGACAGGCAGGACAGGCAGACACCTGTCAGCTTACCTGATGTTTTGAGGAGCCTCTTAGTGCAGCCATACAACAGACATTTTCTCAAGTAGCTCATTTTATCAAGGGGCTCAGTAATTTGGTAATGCAACCCAGGTGGTTCTCTTTTCAGAATGAGTAGTTCATCAAATATTACAAAGTGTAGCTGTGTGTAGTAATAAAACTGATTTCTACTGACAAAAGACTCCATGAAAAATAGTAAATGTGTCTCAGTTTTGGATGATTCCTTTGGTGTGTGTGTGTCTTTCAGCTTTTCCTGGTTAGGGGTCGCCACAGCGGAACTCCAGTCTGCTAATGATTGGCAGTAGAGTTTTACATGCTGGCTTGCCGGGCCTAACGCACAACCTTCAATGAAGGAATGCCCATTCACGCATGTCGTCACACAGTAGATGCTCTAACTGAGAATCGAATGGGCAACATCTAACTGTGAGGTGACAACGCTACCGCAGCACCACCACCGCAGTGATGTAAGCTAAATTCAACAGCCATTAGTTGTGGAATAAGTGGTAATTCAGATGATATTATAAAGACCCTACTTGTGCTCTATAATTTATATACTAGTTGTGAAGATATGTGAAGGCTGCCAGCCTAGCGAGATAGAATTTTGTAGATAATTCTGTCATTTGTAAATATTAATGTAAGCCACATGTTCCTTCTCTTTGTTAAATGTTGAACTTCAAAAATGTAACCACATTGCACTCCGCTGGAGGAAAGCTGATAACATCAAGCATTGTATAATAGTTTGATCTCAAAACTCGGAGCCGAGATGTCTGGATGAAGGAATTCTTGCTATTGCTAGAATTTGCATGTATAATGTCTTTTATTGCTGTAGCTTCCTGACCAAGTGCAAGATCAAAAGGGCTGCTAAACTCTTGAGTTTCTGTTAGCCTGTGAACCAGAGAAAAAATGATGTAATCTGAAATAAGTCAGTAGTACTATGCTATCAGTTTAAGGACAGAGAGACTCAGAGCATTTTGCATTTGTCTTGAGAACATTCAACTCACTAGCACTCTGCCTATGTCTTTAAGTAGGATCTTAGACTTTAGTGTATCTCTTAGATATTGAAATAGGACTATTTGACTAGTTTTCTATATTGATGTCAGAACTATTCCACTGTATTGTTTTAAGCATTTTCCTGTGATCTCTGAACTCTTGACTAGCACTGTGTAGTAACAAGTATTGTCTTGTGTTCTTATTTATTATTAAATATTTTAAACCTTTTAACTGTGGCTGTTTTATGTAGAGGTAATTTAGGCTCTAGAGTATATTGCATGTATATAGTGATACTGTACAAAGCCACTCCAATAGTCTTGCTGTTCAGTCACACTTACCAGTTGGATAATAATATTGCACAGTAATAATTGGACACCATTTGATAAGGGCCATATTAGTAGCTGATATTAGTGGTTGATGGCGGTGATTACTACCTTATAGCCTGGCAGGAAGGGGCATAGC
This sequence comes from Protopterus annectens, assembly GCF_019279795.1. NCBI lineage: Eukaryota > Metazoa > Chordata > Ceratodontiformes > Protopteridae > Protopterus > Protopterus annectens. The sequence goes on along the minus strand of NC_056747.1, from coordinate 502,219,111 downwards.
TGGATAACCTGTGCCAGTCTTCCCCAGGAGTGTCTGTGTTTGTATATAACTCATATCTTAAAAAGTGTGTGTTTCAGCTACTTGGGCAGGTACAGAAAGCGGTGGCTGGACAGAAAAGGTGCTGGAGGTTTTAGCTTGACCACTAGGCTGAGATCTGGACCCTATAGCTGTGCCAGTGGGGAGTCTTATTGGGGATCTGGAGAGAAAGGGAGAAACCAGCCCCAGACTGACTGTGATCTCTGTGTGTTCTTAATGGGAAATTGTCCGTTACTGTTTTTGTATTTATCCTTCCCAATGTGGATGCCCCTCACTGGTGTTAGTGGTAAGGATTGTGGCTTCTTGATTACTAGGCCAGTGCATGGGCCTGTGCTGGGGGTGTGGATCTAGTTGTAATAAGCTGACCACTTCCATTGTAATGACTGGCTTTTTACAGTAAAGTGCTTTTTTGAAGAAGAAGAAAAAGAACCGAAGGGGTGCTGGTGGAACCAGCCTTACATCTGAAGGGCAGTTATTACCATCTTCCTTACAGAATGGACTTACACACACACACACACACACACACACACACACACACACACACACACACACACACACACACACACCGGACAGGGGATGTTTGATATACCTCAACCTTAAATTTCTACAACTTACTGCCAGTATGACTGAATTTTACTTACTTTTAGGGACCTGTTTTCTGAGGTATTAAAGGAGGCTAAAAAGCCATCTAGTAGGAAATCATATTTGGCTAAGTATAAAAATATTTTAGGTGATGGCAAAGGAAGAACCAGAATCCTTTTAAGGTGCATATACCTCTGCTTATACAGTACTTGTCCAAAATTTTATCCTCTGCCCTTTCTTACTCTTCTGTTAAGATTTACCTCTTGGACATCCTTCCTTGTCTGCCTGTAGATCCCCCTTCACCCCTCTATTCTGCCTTAAATTAATACTTTTTTAAAAGGGTTTTATATATTCATCTAAACTGAAGACAGGTGGCTTCTGATTAGGATCTTAATTTTGTACTTGAAACCTTAAACGTTTTCCTTCTGAACCTGCTTATGGGGCTAATGACGTTTTTTTTACTTAAACACCTTTATTGAATTATCACTTAAGACATAGGCAGACATACATTTATATGAAACAAAGCAAGTATATTAATATGTTCCTAGTTACAAACATTATACATCATTATGTTGTTTTTTGTATAACTACCATCAACCAAACATGACATAAATAGCTCATTTCCTGCCTTTCCTTAAATTTCACTCCTTCTCCAGTACATTATTCTGCATGTATTATTCTCATATTTCCATTTTTTCTATATAATTTGCTCCTACCCTTTTCTAAAGACCCCACTTCCAGTTCTTTTATCTCTGTTACAATGATTAATACTTGAAATACAGTTTGTTTAGACTTTGATTTTCATTTTCCAGTAATTGTTTTTTTTTTTGGTAGCCACCAGAATTAAACTTAGCAAGGCCTTAAAATATCTAGGCAATTCATATCTTGTATCCCAACTCAAACATATTAATAATTTCCTTAGTTGCACCCATTTGTGCAACCAACATTTCTAACAGAGTACTCTGTAGGGAATTTTTGAATACAGCCAACTCATTACACTCCCAGAGCATATGTTCCCAGTTACCTCTTTCTTTCCTATCACACCTCCAACATTTGCCATCTGTCTGAGGAAAAAATTGTTTGGAATCTACTTGAGGTATACAAATACTTGTGCAAACACCTCCAGGCAAAAATCCTAAATCTCCTAGACTTCGTTGCATACTTGCGAGCCATACATATATACTCCAATTGTTTCCTTGTGAATTGCTTATTCAGTATCTCTTCCCAATCTTTTCTAGTCACCTCTGATTAATCCCTGTAGTTATCGTGCAATATTTTATATGGCCTACTAATTATCCCTTCTTTAACAGCAGCTTCTGTTCTAGATTCAAATGAAAATTCCATCAGAACTGGTCTTTCACTTAGGATTCCCATATCTCTTTCTCTTTGCCTATACTCTGATATCAGTCCCTGATAAGGAAGGTAGTCTCTAGCTTGCAGTTCTAATGTCTTCCTGGCCTCTTCCCATTCTGTTACCATTCCTTCTCTAGTTATTTTGTCCCAATATCTTGATTCCTTTGCCAGTTTTCTCCAATAAATTACCACCTCAATATTGCTTATTCTTTGTACACCTAATTGCAGTCATCCCTTTTGGCAAAATGTCTTTTCTCCATTTTCTTGTTGGCTTAGTTCTTAGAACACTTTCTGCTACTTTATGAATATAATATAGTATTCTGTATGGCTGTTGTTATTCAACTTAAGGATCTGCATTCACAATCCCATTCTATCCTTATTTCTGGAGTCCCCCCATTTCATCACCATCCCTTTCTACTTTGAATTATAGTTTTCTGTTTGTGTTATGTATATGAGCCATAACTGTGTAGCTCTAAAAGAAAAAAAAACAAAAAAGATTATCCTAGTTTCCCGTCTTTCCTGACCTAAAGTAGTCCAAATACAGGCTTTGCTGTATTCTGGACTTTTGGAAAGTTCCTGTGTTGTCCATTTCCTTTCTTGAATAAAGAGAGGCTTCTTTGTTCACCAGTGGCAGTGGGGAGCTTAGAGCAGCCTATCTATCCCTGGAGGAGTGTTCCCAGCACAAGAATCTGGTAGTCTATTGGCCGTTTTGGGCCAATTTCTAGCTCTTTCAAGTCCCCCTGTATAAAACCAGCTTTGGTGTGGCTTTGTGCGATTTTGCGCATAGCACAGCTCCACTTAATTGGGTTTAAACCATTCTCGGCTCCACAAAGTGTGCTCTTCACTTTTTCCCTTAGAACTGATCTAGTTCTCATAATAAACACCCTATTCCTACTCTAAAGCCTGGCAATTGCTCACTAAAGCAATTATATAAGTCGGCACTAAAAAATTAAAAGCACTACACCCTCACAAACTCCCCTTGAGTACCTTGTTCCCCATTGGCCCTTTTTTTCAATTATAAAGGAATTCCCAATACTATTCTAGCTTGTCCAATGTTCAGTTGTCAATCTCCTCTCCCGTCCAACTGGTGAATCTGGGAATCTTGAGGCAGTGTTACAACTGCCTCATGTACACAGACAACCCTCTCCTCCTCCCAACAAATTCCAGCACATGTGAGAGATGCAACCATATAGCCAAACTGGAGGCTAAGCTCTTTCAACTCAGTACTGGCGTAACCAGTCAGGAGGAGAAGGAAACCACACTCACTACAATTCCAGTCTTACATAGACCTACCACGACAGCAAACCAAACACATAAACACACAAAAACATACTCAGAGGCTCTAAATAAAAATCTGCCTAAGGAGCAGAGACCTCCAAAGTAGACACCCAAGCAACCGCTACCCCAAAACAAAACACGTGCAACACATAGCTCACAAAGCCAGTGTGCCGAACCGTAACAGCCCTCAAGGCTAAACAACACAGCTGATACACTTGTAATAGGTGACTCTATCATCAGGCACACTGATGTCCCGCTCACCAGGCTGAACAAGGAGAAGGTCACGGTGAGCTGCCTGTCGGGCGCTAGGATCCGCCACATAACACAAGCATTCAGGTCACTCCAAGGCAAGTACAAATATGACTCAGTCATTGTCCATGCTGGCATGAATGACCTGGGACATACCTCCCTGGACTACATGAAAAGAGACATAGAGGAGCTCTCTGAGTATGTAGCCCAGGCTGGTATGACCCTGACCTTGAGTAGCATCTTACCCTCACCAAGAATGATGCCACAATATGAAGACAAGATGATCAATTTCAACAATTGGCTTAAGTATTGGTGTCATTCAAAGGGGATCCAATGCCTGTCAGCCTGGGATGACATGCTCGACAAGCCACGATGCTTCGCTAGGGACAGCTTGCACCTGTCACCCCTGGGATTTTGGATATTGGCAAAGGCTCTTGCCACCCCCATAGTGCCTTTTTTAGGCAAGGCTCAAAAGACAAACCCACCTTCATAGGTATCACAAGGGATAAGAAACTAAGAGTAATGCTACTCAATGCCAGAAGTCTAAACCTCAAGATGCACGCACTCGAAACTCTCCTTAGCATGGAGAACATTGATATCTGTGCAGTAATAGAAATCTGGTTCAAGGCTCCCTAGAGCACCCCAGCACTACCAGGTTATACTTCATACCATGCTTTTCGGCCACAAAACTTGGACTGAACCACAAAAGGAGGGGGAGTATCAATATTTGTCAAAGATTCCCACACCTCCAGGTTGGTAGCACAGCACGAAGCATCAGAGACTATCCATGTGCAACTAACAGTGGGTAAAACTGCCTTCCAGTTTATAGCCTGCTACAGACCACCCTCCCAAACCCAGGAACCCCACTTGACCTTCCTGAGAACACTGGAAAATATGAAGGTCTCTCCAAACAACATTATATTGGGCGACTTCAACTACCCAAACATAGACTGGGAGCATTACTCTAGCTCTAACACCCTAGCCCAAATGTTCCTAGAATTTATAAACTCAAATGCTATGGAACAACTTGTTACCACTCCCACAAGAGGGGAAAACATCCTGGACCTGATCATCACCAACATGGGGGCTCTATGCTCCATACCAGAAGTGTATCCCTCACTGGTAAGATCAGACCATAAACTAATCTCACTGGATATTCACATCCCAACCCCACCCACTGCCTAGAAAACCACAGTGAAAAACTTCTCTAAAGCAAATTTCACACTCCTCAAAACCGAGGTGGAATCCTTCAAAGCCCCGGGCCTGTGGAAAATATGGCCCAGACCGCAGAATCCTTTATAAACGCATTCTATGAACACCTTCAGGAATGCATGGATCATGCAATCCCAAATAAAACCAGACCCAATCCTCCAAAGGCAGGCGTCCTGTCTGGTGGACCCCAGCCATAAACAAAGTATACAATAGAAGGAGGAAGCTACTACATGATAGAGCAAAATCCCAAAAAGGGAAAGCATCTCTGATCAGTATTAGCAAAAAACTACGGGCACTCATAAAATCATCTAAGGCCAGCTCCGAGAGATAAATTGCACAGGACGCTAAGGATGATCACAAGGCTTTTTTTTAGTTATGTTAGGAACCTGGGTGGGAATTCCCAGATATGCTCAGAATTAGTCCAAAATGACAAAAAATACACCAAACCCACAGACATTGCCAACATCCTAGCTGACAGGTTCAGCGCAAACTTCTCTCCCCCCCCCCCACCAAAAGGGCAAATATCTATCCCAGCAGAGTGCTGTCCCCCTAACATCTCAGCTGCTCAGGTAAGAGCCACCCTCTCCAAAGCAAAAAACACAGCATCAATGGGACCAGACGGTGTCCCGGGATGCGTCCTACATGAACTCCAAGAAGAGCTAAACCCAAACATAAAACTACTGTTCAATCTCAGCCTTACTACAGGATATGTACCCAAAGAGTGGCGTACAGCAACAGTGGTCCCTCTCCACAAAGGTGGTGCCTCAACGGATCCTGAAAACTATCGCCTCATAAGCCTGACTAGCTTGGTCTGCAAAGCTATGGAAAGGATCATCATGGACCTCATAAATAAAAATATTGGGGACATACAGACACTGGATCCTACCCAGTTCGGCTTTGTTAAGGGCAGATCCTTCCTCTTAAACCTGGTCGATTTTTTTGAAACAGTCACCAAGGCCATTGACGAGGGGAAGGTGGTCCACACAGCCTACCTAGACCTCACAAAAGCCTTCGATACAATACCCCACTCGGGCATTATAGATAAGTTCACCAGCTTAAATATAAACCCCTATGTCACTAGATAGTTTGCAAACTGGCTCAAGGACAGAACCCACATGGTTAGAATTGCTGGAGCCATGTCAGACTGCAAAAAAAGTTACAAGTAGTGTCCCACAAGGCTCAGTCCTGGGACCTCTCTTGTTCGGTATATATTTCTCGGAGGTACAGGCCAACACAGAAGGACTGTGGCTGACCAAGTTCGCAGATGACTGCAAACTAGGCGCCATAATCGACTATCCAGCTGACACAAGCATCCTACAAAAGGGCCTCATAGAAACAGACCACTGGTGCCAGAGCCATGGCCTCAAGCTAAACGCCAAAAAGTGTATAGTCATCCCCTTTGGCAAAAACAAAGTGCCCACAAATTACCACATAGGTGGTAATCCATTAAGTACAGAAGAAGTAATTAGGGACCTGGGAACCCAAGTTGATAGCAATCTCTCATTTGAAAAGTACGTGGCCAAAGTGGTTAGAAAAACATTTTATATAGCCTACCTAATCATGAAGGGATTCACATCTAGATCAGGGGAGGTCATCGTGCCTCTTTACTCATCCATCATCAGGCCCATATTTGAGTACAATGCCCCTTTTGGGATGTACCTTACCAGACACCTGCAGCAACTGGAAAGACCCTAAAAGTACCTCACCAAGAGGATCAAAGGGCTCAAACAGATGCCATATGCTGCCCGGTTAAAGGATCTCCAGCTCTACTCAGTGGCATACCACCTGCTCAGAGGAGATCTGTGCCTGATGTATAAAGCCATGTCCAACCCAGAATTAATGGACATGCTGCACCTCAGAAAATCCAAATCCCATCGAGCTACGCGCTTGAGAGACTTGAACCTCAGCACTGAAATAAATAGGACATACTGGAGGGGCAGATTCATAACCCAGAGGCTCCCCTTCACTCTGTAATAAAATCCCAGTCCAGGTTAGGCAGAGTCCCTCATTGACTCTCTTCAAGAGGAATCTTGATGAGTGGATGGGAGATCGTAGGTTTACCCCGGGTATCACTTCTGTGTCACTGTTAGACAGAGGCACAGTATACTATCCTCGAAAAAGGGCTTAGCAAAATTAATTTAAAATGGGTGACGAAAGCCAAACACACTCTGGCTAGGCTTATAAATGCCCTAGGGCAGATAACCTAGTATGAACCTATGAACCTATAAACTAACCATTCTCATTAGGTAATACTAAACCGCATTGTTCTGTTAAAAGAATCAGCTTATCCCACCTTGCCCTCTTCCCCTCCCACTGATTTGAAGTTTTTGCTTTAGAAGGCTGTTACTTATTGCTCTGATTTCTACATTGAGTATCTGAGTTACAGGTTCTTAAAGTGATTCAGCAGTATCTCATCTTTCACAAAATTAGAGTAACTTTATTAATAAAGCCTTCCTTTCTGCCTGAAGTTGTTTCCAGGTTTATATTGAGCCAGGCTATTAATCTCCCTGTTTTCTATCCAGAAACAAAAAAGGGAGTTGAGAATATTCTGCACACACTGCACTGGCATTCCAGAAACCTTAAGGAATTCTAATCAACTGTATTCCCTAAGAGAGCAAGAAAAAGGGACAGTCAGCATCAAAGCAGACAGTTTCTAAATGGTTGTCTCATGCTATTGCTTTTTGTTATCCTAACGGTAGCAAAGCATTTCCAGACAAGGTCTTGGCCCACTCTTCCATGGCTTTGGTTACATCTGTAGCTTTTTGAAAGGGGTGAAGTCTAAAAGTATAGTAGAGTCAGCAATCTGATTATCTTTGCATACCTTCACCAAGCATTACAAATTAGATTCTTTCTCTAGGTCCAGAGCAGGATTTGCTAAGACCATTCTCCAGGGGCTCTTAGTCTCTGATCCTTCTTCCTCCTCCTCCCTTTCATTATAAACTCTGGTATTAGTTCCATATAGCTAAGGCTAATCCATCTGTGGTACAATGGTGAACATAATACATTTGTATAAGTTAACTTATCATAAAACTAGATGTTTAAGTAGATCACTTTTGCAGTAGAAACACCCTGCCTCCCTCCATCCCCTCATTTTTTTGTCGTGATTTATGCCAGGGTGTGGGCATTTTCCTTTCTTTTTTCTTCTAGCACATCTGACAGGGCTCTTGTCTTCCTTTATGTTCATTAGTGTTACTGCTGCAGAAGCATCTAGCTATAAGCCTTATATCCTGCCCAGAATTTAATAGCAAGTGTCTCTGCCTCCTTTCCCAGGCTACTGTAGCATGAACTCCAAAGGAATAAAACAGCATTCTGGGGTCCAAAAACACTCAGTACTTTCTTGCTGCACTAAAAACTGTTCCTCCTGGACTTCAGCGAATCTACAGTTTGTTCTGATAATCCATTTCTGGCAGATAAATCCCCTTTTGGGAACCCTTACAATGTTTTTGTTTTATCTTATTTTTTGATTAAATTGCTACCAGATCTTTTTGAGAAGACCATCATTTTTATGTGTTTAATATTTTACCAGAAATGTCTCATCTGATTAGATTTTTTGGCTGAGGCTGTTTATTTTTATCTAGGGCACTTATTTCTGATAAAATTGTTCTGCGCTTGTATTATTTGCATATTATTTTAAGGATTTGTATATTTTTAGAGGGAAGTAAGTGTGTTTAGTCTTGTGTGCTCTTTGTGACAACTTACCTTCTGACCTGCTCCTTTCAGCTGTGCTTGCCAGGAAACATGTATTGAGGGATATCTGGGACAAAAGTGTAGTGTTTGTGCATTTACTTTTGTGATTTATTTGTGCTTTTATGGGGAAATGTAAGTGTGTGCAGCACTTGGGAACACTTCAGCTTATCTTTAAATGACTCCTTCCAGATGTGCTTACTGGTAAACAGGTCTCTCTTTTGACAGGAACATGTACGTCCTTACCAGTCCTTTGTTTCTGTTTCCTGTGGCATATAAGAAAAGACAAATTACTAGAGAGCAGTGGTATCAGTCCATGCCCCAGCTGCTGGAGGGTGATACTGTAGTTGCTACAAAAATGTGAGTTTGGTGAATACATATTATACTAATGGCTGTGGTACGTGAGTGTATTCCCCATATTCCTACTCAAAACTCTTTCAGAACTGACATACATAAGTAACATTAGCATATGGGGAAATGGCCCTGCACATTAAGGGCTGTTGGGGGAAGACCTGGACAATCTATTAAAGGTGTTGTAGCATTTTTTGACATTTTCTGTATTGCTATTAAAGTAGCACTTTACTTTCCAGTGTTGTGGGAGTTTTGACTTCAGGTACATAATTCTAAAGATAAGTCATTTTTGTTGTTTTTTTGCAGAAATGAATGACGTAGACAGGCTGACTGGGGAAATAACATATTGTAGAAAGCGGGGATATATGGAGGATTAGCAGAGGAAACGAGGTGGAGTTTATTTATGGTTAGACTTGTACTGGCTGGTAATATTGATTACTTGTGTATGGATAATGAGCATGTGTGGGTAAATTTATAGATATTAGAGAAGTGGGACTGTCGGCCCATGTACTCTTAGTGTCTCAGTGGGTAGAGGGTAGGGATGCTCAGCAATGGGAGTAAAACTATTTTTTCTGCATGGAGTCGGAAAGGGTACATGGGATCCAGGAGATGGTAGCAGAGTGAAGGAGGATAATGTGCACCTTGTGGGATGGAAGGCAGGATGTAAAGGGAGGATATGAGAAGAAAGAGGAAGATGCAGAGGAGAGAGTTAAGCAAAAGCAAAAAGAAAATGTGAGCAGGAGTAGGAAGTACTGAGAAATATAAATAGGAGGAGGAGTGATTCCAAGAAAGATTCCAGGTGACAGACTGAATAATAAGAGCATTAACGGAGTGTAGGGGTATGTGTTAGTGACTGTAAGGGAGGTGGTATGCAGGATGAAAGACAGAAGAGAGAGAGCAGAGAAGAGTTCATTTTCTGAGGAATGGGCTGGGGAAAAGTGGAAGAACTCCAGAGAGACAATTGATGTATTTGCCAGCTTCATTAAAAAATTGTATTGTAGTCCAAGACAGAATTAAGTGGAACAAGAGTGGAAGACAAACGGAAACTACAGGGTGGTGGCTATAGGTGAAGTAGAAAGGTGTTCATTGGAAAAATGATAAAGGAAAGTTAAATGCTAAAAACTATAAAGAAAGTGAAAGGAGAGAAAGTGAGATGGGATAATAGCTAACTGTATTTTTATAAAGTCAAATGACATCCACTATTGGTAGATATGATAATGGTTTTCAGTGCAGTATTAAGGGGAAGGGAGTATTCTAACCTTGTATCAGGAGACATTCATAATGATCATCCCAAAAGAGAAAACAGGGTGAGATCTCTGAGATTATCAACCAATCGTATTTATGAACATAGATGAAAAGAATAATGTTTGGTTTCTAGCAGCTAGTTTGGAAAAATATATTTTGAGAGCTATAGGTGAAGAACAGACAGACAGATTTTCAGCGGAAATAGGGTCAGAAGGTCATGGCGTCATCTTGTAGATTTTCTGTGTGTAATGGCAAAGAAGGGGGGGTGGACAGTAGCAGAAGTAGTCTTTTTTGATTTTAAGAAAGCTTTTTCATACTGCAAGGACTTTTTGTTTTTAAACACATTAATAGAAAAGAAAGCAAGCTATATTAATATTTGCCATATTCATGTATTATGCATTGCATATATGTTTTCTTTCTTTTTAACAATTATTCATTCTATTATTACTTAGATTGTTCAATTCCTGCCTTCCTTTAACACTCACCCCTCCTCCAGAAAATTTTTCTGTGTGTGTTCTTCCCACAGATTCCATTTATTTATATGTAATTTGCTTCTTCCAACCTCTAAGTCTTTTATCTCTTTTAATGTATTCAGTACTTCAATTACATTTGGCTTAGATTTCGATTACATTTTCTAGTAATTTTTTTTGGCAACCAATAGCATTTAACTTAGTAAGGTGCTACTATGTATAGGCAATTCAGAAACTGTGTCCCAGATTAAAAGAATCATTTCTTAGTTACCGCCATTTGCTTCCCCAACATTTCTGACAGAGTTCTCTGTGCAGAATTTTAAAAATCTCCCAACTCATTGCATTCTCAAAAAACATGTTCTCAGTTACCTCCCTTCTTTCTATCACACTTCCAGCATTTGCTATCTACCTGAGGAAAAATTCTCTGAGGTCTGGTTGGGGTATAAAAATACCTATGCAAACACTTCCAAGCAAAAATTCTAAAAGGTTTGGATATTGCTGCACACTTAGGAGCCAAATAGGTTTCCTTCCTTCTATTGTTCCTTTGTAATTTGCCTTTCAAGTCCGTCTTCCCAGTCTTTTCTAATGTGCTCTGATTAATTCTTATACTTACCATGCAATATTTTTTACGCCATACTAATTATCTCATTTTTAACAGCAACCTTTGTTCAAGACTCTAGTAGAACCTCTACCAGTGCTGGTCCTTCACTTATCACTCCCTTTTCCATTGTCTATACTCAGATATCAACCCATAGTAGGGAAGGTAGTCTCTAATCTATGTTCCAAACTTCTGCGTGACCTCATCCCACTGTATTACTTTTCCCTCTCTAGATATTTTTCTCAATACCTTGATTCCACTGACAGTTTTCTCCAGTAAATTCTAGCCCCTACTTGTATATTTTCTATAGGTTCATAGGTGTTTACTAGGCTAATGACCACAAGGGCCTTTTTAAGCTTAGCCATGCATCCCAAATCTCTGATAAGTTCTGATACTCTTGATAAGTGTAAGCATGGGCCCAGGAGATGAACCATTTACAGATTACCTGTTTTTATTAGAAAGATAGGTCCCAAACCAGGGATAAGTTCCTGGTTTCCCATCCAATTGTCCAAGTTGTACTTGAATTGAGTTAGGGAAGAACTCTGCTTCACATGGATGGGAAGCCTCTTCCAGAGACAGGGTAGTCTCTGGGATACATACCTATTTCTCCAGCAGGTCTTATTTATATCACAGGCAAGGTTTAAGTCATTAGAATGGGTAATTCTGGTACTGTTTGCTTTGTGGATATGCAGGAGGTCCATCAGAGTGGGGTCTGACAATGCCCTGTATGCCAGGCATAGATCTCTCCTTAAAAGCCAGTAGGAGACAGAATACAAGGATAGGGCCCCTACTTATAGTCATCCCTATTGGCACAATCTCCTTTTTCTTTTTTTTTCTTTGTTTTGGCTTACTTCTTAGAATAATTTCTGAAACTTTATGAATATAATATTCTACATGGTTGTTCTCAATAAGGGTCTGCATCCAAAATCTGACTCGTGCCTTATTTCTCAAACCTCCTCCTTGTTTTATCATCTTCCCCTTACACTTTGATTTACAACCTTCTGCTTGTATTATGGATATGTGCCTGAACTGTAGCTCTATAGTATCCATTCAAATTAGACAACTGTAATCCACCTTGTTCTATGGGAAGACTTATCCCACTTAAATCTTTCCCTCTTCCCCTCCAAATAAATTCATCTTACTCTTTTAAATTATTATCCACATATTCCCCTATGGCTGATAAAAATATACCTTGCCTGTATATAAAACTAAAGGGACTAAAAGTATTTTCACTGCTTGTATCTATCCATGATAAAGAGCATCTATTGTCTCAGTTTTTGTGTTATCACTTGTGCAGTCTCTTTCCACATATCCTTAGTTGTCATAACAGAATCCCTTTTAATTCATGTTCTTAAATACTTCATTTTATCATTTCTTCATAAATATGGGCATTGCTAAACCAAGTCATGTGTTGGTCCATAGTTTATTGCTATAGTCTTTTGTTTATGTTCATTAATTTTATAACCTGAAAAGACTTGAAACTTTTCTAAAATATTCCACAGCACCAAATTGTCATTGTCTGGGTTTTTCAAGTACAAATTAATATCATCTGCAAATAAGGCTAACTTTTCTTGATTACCATACCAGTTACATCTTTGAATTTGCAAGCTTGTAATATTCTCTTTGCCAATGGCTTTAAAGAAAGTAACAAAGGGAAAAGAGGACAGCACTGCCTGGTTGCACTGTTCAAACACATCTTATTTATCCCCTTTGACCCTTCATATAAACTCTAGATTAACTCTATTATTCTATCATGGAATGTAAATGCTTGTGTTACTCTTCTCATAAAATTCCAGCTGACTTTACTGAATATTTTCTCTACATCAAGACCCACTAATAATTGTGGTGTTTTCGTACAATTTGCTTTTCTCTAGATCATAATTATTCTATTAATGTTGTCATATCTTTGTCTTCAGTCCACAAAGCTACATTGATCATATCTATTAATTTTGGCAACACTTGCCATTCTTTTAGTATATACTAAAACACTTCATAATAATGGTTTAGAACTGAAATGGGTCTGTATGAAGCTGGGTCTGAATGATCGTTATCTTCTTTGGGTGATACAGTCATCACAACTTTTTTCCAAGATGCTCCTCCCTCCCCTTTTAAAATAATGTTGAACAAAACCTTCCAGATCTGTATCACTTTTTCCCTCCCAACCTCTAAACTTCCACAGGAATGCCATCTCTTGCTAGAAACATCCCTGTTGATTATATATTACCATTTTATGTCAAATCTTCCTATCTCAGCTTTTAGTTGTTGAACCTTATCATCCTCAAACTTGGCATAAGTAAGTCTCTCACAAGTATTTCCATTTGTGCCTTTTCTTTTTAATCACATTCCTCTGCTTTATCACATTTTCATAACATTTCTGAAATATTCCTAATGCCTCTCTATAAGATGTTGGTTATTTTTCTTGTCATAGACTACCTAAGTTTCGTGACAAGCCTTCTTACTTTTCGTTGCCTAAGTTCTGGTGCTATAAGTTTTTGTGCTGTGGAGTTGTTATTAGAAATAGATGCTTAACAGCAACCTTTCTAAACTCCTGCATCTTCTTCTCTTTCAGCTGTTCCCGTTAGGGGTCGCCACAGCTGATCATCTGTTTCCATTTCTTTCTGTTCTCTGCATATTGCTCTGTCACACCAACCACCTGCATGTCCTCTCTCACGATATCCATAAACCTTATCTTAGGCCTTACTCTTTTCCTCTTACCTGGCAGCTCCATCCTTAGCATCCTTTTCTCAGTATACCCAGCATCCCTCCTCAGCACATGTCCAAACCAATGCAATCTTGCCTCTCTGACTTTGTCTCCAAACTGTCCAACCTGAGCTGACCCTCTAATATACTGATTCCTAATCCTGTCCATTCTTGTCACACCCAGTGCAAATCTTAATATCTTTAACTCTGCCATTTCCAGCTCTGACTCCTGCCTTTTTGTCAATGCCACTGTCTCCAACCCATGCAACATAGCTGGTCTCAGGGGTCTATATTAGATCACTGAATGCTTAAAAAAGTGAACAGTGATTAATATCGACCCTATGTAAGTGAAAGCTTACAATTTTGAACTGTCAGAACACAGATTTTTTTTCAAAAGGATAACAATTGCTGTTCCAAAAAAAAAAAAAAAAAAAAACACTTAAGTTTAAACATTACATTAAGTGGGGGCTTCACCCCCCACCCCCAATGTGCCCCCCTACTTAAATATACCAACTCCGAGACCGCACTACAGTGCCGAAAACGGCAAAGTAACAAAGCAGCCAAGCAAATTCTTTCCCAGGGAAAGAATTCGCTTAAAAGCCACTTCGATATTTTGCTGTTTCAGGCTTTTGAGTTCAACCAAGATGCATTCAAAAGAATGGGTCTTCGGTCTTTTAATAGGGAACCGGTCTAACTACCCTCTTGTAGAACTTCCCTTTCACTCTTACTGGTACCTGTCTGTCACAAGTCACTCCTGACACTCTTCTCCACCCATTCCACCCTGCCTGTACTCTCTTTTTCACCTCTCTTCCACACTCACTATTACTCTGAACTGTTTATCCTAAGTACTTAAACTCATTCACCTTCACCAAGTCTACTCCCTATATCCTCACCATTCCTCTAGCCTCCCTCTCATTCACACACACATATTCTGTCTTAGTTCTGTTGACCTTCGTTCCTCTCCTCTCTAGAGCATATCTCCACCTCTCCAGGGTCTCCTCAACCTGGTCTCTACTCTCACTGCAGTTCACAATGTAATTTGCAAACTTCATAGTCCATGGGGCCTCCTGTCTGATCTCATCTGTCAACCTGTCCATCACCATTGCAAATAAGAAAGGGCTCAGAGCTGATACTTGATGTAATCTCACCTCCACCTTAAACGCATGTCACTCCCACTGCAGACTTCGCCACTGTCATACTACCCTCGTACATATCCTGTACCACTCTTACATACTTCTCTGCCACTCCTGACTTCCTCATACAATACCACAACTCCTCTCTAGGCACCCTATTATATGCTTTCTCCAAGTACACAAAGACACAATGCAACTCCTTCTGACCTTCTCTATAGTTCTCCATCAACACTCTCAGAGCAAACATTGCATCTGTAGTGCTCTTTCTTGGCATGCAACCATACTGCTGATCAGTAATCATCACCTCCATTCTTAACTTAACTTCCACTACTCTTTCCCATAACTTCAAGCTGTGGCTGATCAGTTTATCCCTCTGTAGTTACTACAGCTCTGCACATCACCCTTATTCTTAAAAATGGGTACCAAAACACTTTTTCTCCACTCCTCAGGCATCCTCTGACTTTCCAAGATTTTATTAAACAATTTGGTTAAAAACTCCACTGCCATTTCTCCTGAACACCTTCATGCTTCTAAACTCCTGCATATTATCCAAATATTCCCTTATTTTCCATCCTTGTTCTGTCAGATTCCCTTTATTCTGCAATAGTTTAACATTTGTCAGTCTCTCTATTTCTTATTTCTTTCCCATATCTCTTTCTTTTTTATGCCATATTTTTAAATTCCTTTTCTATTTTATCCCACTCACTAGCTATCCTTTCTGATGAAATTTCTATCTTTCCTAATAAATCTCAGATCATTTCTGTTACGCAGTCAGTAAATTCCTTTCTTTTTAACAGGTAAGCAGGAAAGTGACAAGAGTCTCAGTTTTACTTCATTTCCATGTATCTTTATCTTAATTTTTATTGGTGCATGATCTGAATTATTTATTGGATGAGTGTCAAAGCTTTCAATGAAATATACATGCTCCTCTGAAATAGGAAATGTATTCAGTTTAGCCCAGCTATTATAGCTTGGTGAGTAATATGTAAATTCTGTCATATTTCCTACTACTGAATTCATGTTCCATAGTAAATGTTCTTAATATTTATTCAAAAAACAACCCTCTTTTGTTATTGAAAGAATTGATAAGACTGCATTATTCTGGACTTAACTGGAAACAACTGAAATGACACTAGAATGAATGTCTTTATCTGTTAATTACCCAAACTTGTGCTGAACAGGTGCCGGTCTCTCCTTTAAGGACCAGGTCTTTTTGTACTTTTCAGAATAAGTTTTGCATACACTGTAGTTTGGTTAAACATGCTTTATAATATGTTGACAATATTAAAATACTGTCTGCAATAACAGTGCTGATATACAACAACAGTCTGCAAGAATTCTGGAATGCTGGATAACAGTAACAGTGTTGATAAATATTCCAAAGTTTCTGCATATATAGTCTGATTTTCCTGAATAATATCCACTGAAACAGTCTTTTCCTCCTGAATAGTATGGATATTTGATCTGACTTTTGTACTCAGGCTCGAGTGTCTGTATTATAAAGACCTTATGTACATCAGTCCAAAAGCTAAGTTGACTGACTCATCTGATTATGTCTGAATTATACCCACACCCTATAATGTTTTACATGCCTCTTTAACTTTGGTTTCCAAGCCTTGTCTTGCATGTGTGTCACAGTCTATTTTTTAACTAGCATCCTATTGCAAGTACACATATCTTTCCCACGAGAAAGGAGCATTCTGTATCTCTCCCTGAGAACTGTCATATCTGCACATCTCTTGCTTAGCCAGCAAGATTCTTTTCCTTTCTGCTGAACTGTATTTCCCTGAAGCTCAATGCATACATGAAAACACATGTCTAACTCTATATTTTCAGGCCTTTTATTCTACCTAGATGTACTGTAGTGAACTCACTAAGAATACAGTGAAAAATCCTCAGTCTTACTGCTTCCTTGAGGTCCCTGATGAAAAGTTTACAAGGACTTCTTTTGTAGTTACTTCATATCTGTATTCCTAACTACTGTAATCTGGTTTGAATATAAGGCTTTATGCCACCTCACTCATAATCTGCAGATGTTTCCTGATAGATTATGATGCCCTTTATGGTCTCAGAGATACTATTAGTTCCAAATAGCTTTAACAACTCCATATGCAGGAAATATACCTGCTTCAGCAATTACCTTATTGCCTAAATCCACAGTATTTTGAGCCTTTAATTCTAAGTTGTGATGCATGTATGATGCATCTTAAACCTGCACATTATTCTAAAAATCACTGCCTTTTAATTCTGTGTTTTTTTAAACTGATTAGACCAGGTAATTCTTTTAAGCCTGCTGTTCCAGAAATAGCATGAAGAAAATACCATACACATTTTCAACCTGTCTCTGAGTCTTCAGTTAAGTTACATGGAGTATGAACTTTTAACCCTGCATATTTTTCTTACCTGTCTCTGTATGCTGTGTTAGTAAAATTACACTGTCTATTGCCTATCTTTTCTACCTTATGAACTGGTGCCTTATTGTACCATGATGCTTCTCTCTCTTATAGCAAATTAAACCATTCCCTGTTGTCCATAGATTTAAATCCTCAAACATTGTACAGTTTAGTCCATTTTCTTTTTTATTATATAGCTTATCAAGCATGATGGTTATTTTCTGAAGACTAGCTGAAATCGGCACTAGAGTGATACTTTTATAGCTGGTCTTGAAGCATAATTACCATATGTGATGATATGGGCAAGTGCCAGCATAGCCAGCTGGAATTTTGTAGAGAATAATATGTCCTTTGGATATCAAACTGATTTATACAAGATGATTGTGTTACAAATATATTAGAACTCTATGTTATTTGTATATCAGACTAATCTGTACAGATGTTTGTGCTGAAAATGCGTTTGTGAGGTTTGTGTTGAAATGTATCAACAGAGCCCTCTGCTGAAATGTAGAGGAATGTACATTTGTTATTGTAGCTGAATTAAATGTATGTGTTTTAATAGAGGATACTGGCACAGCAGAGGTTAACCAGTTAACTTACTTTAAGAAAAATAATGGAATGTAAACTAGCTGTTAAACCATTAAAAGGTAGTCTACAGTGCTGAATAGGACCAGAGATGCTAGGTCTTGGAAATAAACTGTGTTTATTAGCTTCAGTAAAAAGAGGGGAAGTCACAGGCACCGCCATAAACATCTAGATATGTATTGTAGCCATCTATGCTAAATTCCTGTCTCAGCTTCAAAGGGGAACACTGTGAGAACCTAGAGTCGGGTGACCAGATGAAATCATTCTGCCATCCCTGTTGGAAATTATATTTTAGCTATTACAAAGAGAAATCTCAGAGTATTGACTATTCTGTTTTGGGGAGCCTGACTAGAAAGGCCATCACCCACAGCATCTTGCCTTGTGGAAGTAAGTAACTTAACTAGGGAACAGTAATTCTTTTAGATTAGTCAGGAATATAGTGAAACTTAGTTTAGATGTTGTTTTCCTTGATTTGTATGATTCTGTCAATTAATGTTAATTTCAATATTTTCTGTGACTTGAACTCTGTGGTTTACTGTAAATATATATTCAATATTTTCATGTTCTTTTATTATTGATTATTAAATATATGTATGACTTTTATTGTGGCTGGTCCTTGTAGAAAGTATGTAACTTTTGAGAATACTTATATTTATTTTGTTACACTGTGTCGGCCACTCTAGAAGGCTTAGCTGCCTTGGTCAACTATTACCATTTGTATTAGTATTAATATTACACAGTATAATTGGACACCCTTTGCTAAGGGCCTTAGAGGAGCAGATTGAGAAGTGTCTGGTGGCAGTGATAACTAACTTATACTCTGGGAAGAAAGGGGCACAGCAGGTAAAACTGTGACAGCCTTTCCCAGGTGTGTGTGTGTGTGTGTGTGTGTGTGTGTGTGTGTGTGTGTGTGTGTGTGTGTGTGTGTGTGTGTGTATGTGTGTGTGTGTGTGTGTGTGTGTGTGTGTGTGTGTGTGTGTGTATGTGTGTGTGAAAAATCAAATCTCTCAGAGTGTGTGTGTGTGTGTGTGTGTGTGTGTGTGTGTGTGTGTGTGTGTGTAAGCTACTTGGGACTGGGGCACAAAGCAATAAGTTCACAGAGAGGGTGCTGGAGGACTTGGCTTGGACACTCAGCTGAGAACCTAACTGTACAGTGGGGAGTCTTATTGGGGACCTGGAGGGAGACAGATATAGAGACTTCCAGACCCTGGGCTGAGTGTGTTCCCTGTGTGCTCTTAATGGAAATTTTACTTGATGCAGAGAGATCTGCATCTGGAAATGTTAAGTGTGTCCATTTGTATTCCAAGTGCACCTCCCTTTCCAGTGTTAATGGTGAGGGTTCAGATTCAGGGTCCCTGATTACTGGCCCAGTTTGTGGACATTGCATATTGGTGGCAGTGGTGGCCATCACATATTGGTAGCAGTGGTGGACATTATATATGGGTTGGCAGTGGAGGGATCATCGCATGCTCACATACTGTTGAGCAAAGGTGTGGATACTGAATTTCTTTAGCCTATAAGCAGTTGTCACTAAAGAAGGTGTCTGTACTCTTAAACAGCCACAAAGTAGACATTCACTGTTTCATATCACAATAGTTGCATTTATTTACTTTTTCTTAGCTCAGTTAGTCATGGAGAGCAAGCAATGATGTCAGCAAAGGATTATGGCAAGCTGACAAGGAACCAGTTGGATGAGATGTGCCTAGCCAAAGGACTGGTGCATGCCAATCTGACTAAAGGAGAAATGATTGCAGCTTTAATTACAGCTGCAGCACAGACAAGCAACCAGGAGGATAATCAGTTTGTTGAAGGGGACTTGCAGCTCTCAGAAATAGGACAGTTCAACTTTTCCTCAGAGGACTTAACCCATCTGGAGTTAAAGAGAATTGAAGTAGAGGTTAAACAGTTGGAATTAGAACCAGCAGAGTGAATGTGGCATTTGGAGGCTGAAGAAAGATAAAACTGAGACATATGGAAACTAAAGAAAATGAGAGGCAGAGGCATCATGAAACGGAAATGCTGATCCTTCACCAGGGTCATGTAGGTAATGGGGAAGGGAGTAACCATACACTAGAAGCAATAAAGGTAGTAAACTTCTTCCTTAATACCAAGAAGGTGATACTTTTGATGTGTTGTTCATATATTTGAAAGAATATGCTAACAGTATAGTGTTGACCAAGGGCTCTGAGTACAGTTCCTGACCCATTTACTCCATGGTAAAGCTGTAACTGCTGTTTCTAAATTGTCTGATACTGATTGTTTACATTATGATAAAGTTAAGCACTATGTATTACAATGTTTTAAGTTAACACCTGAAGCTTACAAAAATGTTTTGTGAGCAGAGAAGCAAGGCAAATGAAAGTGTGTGTGATTATATTGCTGAACTAAGCACTTATTTTCATAGGTGGGTGAGTGGGTATCAGCACTTTTCAAGGGATGGCAGACCTTTTGGTGAAGGAACAAACCCTTAGCACTTTGTCTGAGGATGTGAGAATCTGGTTGGCAGCCAGGGAATGCAACTCTGCAGATGAGCTGGAGAAAAAAGGAGACCTATACCTAGCAAGCACGACATCATTGCATAGGAAAGGGATACCCAGTGCTGCATGTGGATATAAGGGAACCCATGGTGGGCAGTCTAAACCACCCCAACAGAGTCCGCCAGTAACAGGGGAAGCCACTAGTTCAGGTACATGACCAGGATCAAGGGTGAAATGTTTTAAATGTAACCAGTGGGGCCATGTAGCATATAGATGTCCATGGATGCAAGATGGGGAACAAAAGGTGGGGGCCCAATAAGTGGAAATAAGAGAATGCCAGCGGTAGGTTTTCTGGAGCAACAGGGGTACCAGACTGCCAGCAATGTTTATATCTGATCTTACTGGATGGAAAACAGGCTACTGCCAAGAGAGACACAGCCTTTGATATAACTATTGTGAAGCCTGCAGTGGTGAAAGAGGAGCAGTATTTGCTTGGTCAGTCCATCCCAAAGAAGCTTTAGGAGGGATCCCATTCCAAATTCCTTTGGCCAGGGTTCACCTTGACCAGGAGGATGGAAAAGGAAGCATGTAGGTGTGTTTGCGGATATTCCTGCTTGTGTCTTGACAGGGAATGATTTTAATAATGCAGTACCTTGTATGCATGCAGTGACATACAGTCGCACTTGGAGACAGGCATGTGAGTCTGGTAGCCTGGGGTAGACCCAGACATACTGCACACCTGAAGCCAGGACTGATGATGTGGCTACTTCAGGGAGGGAGCTACCTTGTAGCAGTGAGACTGAAAGTGAGCCACAGCTGCTGGTGGGTACTGATGTCCCCTTGAACAGAGTGATTGCAGGGGCAAAGGTGAGTAGTAGTACTCAGACTATGGTATACATTTCTTGTTTACTTTGCCTGTTAGAGGATACCAGACAGAGGATATCAGACTTCCTGTGGAAGGGGATCTGGGAAGACTTATAAAGAGAGAGTTGAGACAGGCTCAGCTCTCAGACCCTATACTAAGTTGCTTGAGGGAGGTAGCTAGGGAGACACATGATTCTCAAGGAAAAGGGAATTTTGTATACTGGAACACAGGGTTACTGTATAGAGAGTGGACCCCTGAGGGGGGAGGACTAGAAGAGGAGGTAATACAGCAGTTGGTAGTGCCCAAAGCCTGCCATCTGGCATTTCTAGCCATAGACCATAACATTCCTTTTACAGGTCATATAAACATAATGTGTACCAAGAGACATATTGTGCAGAACGTTTATTGTACTGAGATTGCCAGGGATGTAACAGGGTACTGCAGGACCTATGAGCAGTGCCAAAATGTAGGCAAGGCAGGAGACTACATCAAAGCTCCTTAGATGCCTTTGCTTTGAATGAGGAGCCATTTCAGAGGGTAGCTATGGAAATAGTGGGGCCTCTGAGTACCCCAAGTTCCACAGGGAAAAATTATATCTTAGTTTTAGTAGATTATGCTACTAGATACCCTGAGGTGGTGGCTCTGTTCTCCCTCGAGGCAGAGAAGGTGAAAAATGCTTTGCTAGAGATTTTCAGCAGAGTAGGTTTCCCAAGAGAAATACTGATTGATAGAGGTACCAATTTCATGTCAGACCTGCTAGTTTGTCTGTGGGAGCACTGTGGGGTGAAGCACCTAAAGATAACCCCCATCACCCCCAGAATAATGGTCTTGTAGAGAGGTTAAATGCTACACTAAAGACAATGCTATGGGCATTTGCAGACTAGTTTAAGAGAGAGTGGACAGATATTTCCCATCTGTTTTTGCTTATAGAGAGGTACCCCAAGAATCCACAGGTTTTTCACCCTTTGAGTTGTTGTATGGGGTAGGGTGAGGGGACCTTTAGATTTTATTCTTGATGAGTGGGAGGGTGAGTGTGAATCCCACAAGGAGTCTTTTGTGGCATATGTCCTCAACCTCAGGACAAGGCTCAGGAGCTCATGGGCTTGGCTGATGAGATATTGGCAGGAGCACAACTGCTGAAAAAGTCTGGTATGACAGGAATACTCAAGCCAGAGAGTATGCTGTAGGACAACAGGTGATGGTGCTCATTCCTGTCAGATGCAGTGGGCTGTAGGCAGCTTGGGAGGGACCTTTCAACGAGGTAAGGAAGGTCAGTGATGTTGACTACATGGTAGAACTGCTAGGCAGGAGGCAGGGGCACATATTGTACCATGTTAATATGATAAAGGCTTACCATGATAGGCAGGCCCTTGTGCTGAGTATTTGCAGTTGGTGTAGGAGTCTATGGGGCGATCTGGTGACTGATCTCCTCAGTGATGCTCAGACTGACACCTCAGTGGAAGGGGTGCAATGTCTCAGTGGCTATCCCCTACCCAGATTTGAGAAATCCGAGCAGTGTTATAAGAGTTTGGGGAGATGTTCACTGGGAAATCAGAGTGCATACACCTGGTACAGCACCATGTGGACACCAAAGACCTATAAAGCAGGCCCTGTACGGGGTGTCTGAGTGAGCCAGACATACTCTGAGGGAGAAGCTACAGGAGATGTTGGAACTGGGAGTAATCCAGGAGTGTAGCAGTCCCTGGGCCTCCCCAGTGGTGTTGGTACCAAATAAGAATGGCAGCACCAGGTTCTGTGTGAACTGCAAGAAACTAGTTACACAGGGTCAGATGCTTACCCAATGCTTAGGTTAGATGAAGCTTAGAGCAGGTGGATGGGGCTAAGTATCTGACCACTATTGATCACTATTGACCACTATTGATCACTATTGACCACTATTGATCTTACCAAGGGCTAATTGAAGGTGCGCTTGTCTCTCAACACTAGAGAGAGAGTTCAGTCTTTGTGACTACTTTCAGCTTGTATGTTTATTCTGCAACCCTCATGTTTTAACATAGCTTTCTGTTTGTAAAATCTCTGCCCACTGTCTTAACATAGCTATTTCTTTAGCTGACATCATTTATTTTTTAAGGACTGCTGAATGCTGCAAGTATTTATCATTTCTGTCTACAATTTTCTTGGATGCACTGTTTTCTTGCATGGGGTCTGAACTTTTAACTGCACTGCCACTTCTAAAATGTAAACTAGCAAAACATTACTTAATATCTGCGAATGTTTTTTTCTGTCTGTATCACAAATTTATTTATGAATTGCAACACTTTACTACCATAATACAAAGGTCTTAACAATGTTTGCTAAACAAAACAATAACACAAAAAATTAATTTGCCCAATCTGTAATGGTAAATCCTTTATTCTGCTAATTGACTTGACTGTCATTTCTGGTATACCCTACACATGTATTTCCAGAATGATAACGGTATACTGTATGTACCTTTTTTTTGCACTGTCTATTTCCAAGCTGTGTCAGCTGAACTGGTATTTATTTTATATTTGACCCATAAATTTGCATATTGCTGTCATAACCAGTTTAACAAATTCTGTGTATTTGCACAGACTACTGCATGCAAATTCTTACAAGAGCCATTTGTGTACTACATTCCGTAGAATTTTTTTATTTTCCTATAAAAATCGTGTTACTGAAGTCTAAAACAGCATATAACTCTGATGACATGTCAATACCTAGTACAGACCTCTCTTCAAACTAAGTGCTGTAACAATCTTTGACCCTTTAAATCCTGATAAAACTGATTGTTACAGCACTTAGTTTGAAGAGAGGTCTGTACTATTAGTGGACACTAATAAAGGTCTGTTTGTAACTGAAGTTGATTTGTCTGTATTAATCAGTACATTATTCCATACTTTTTTATAGACAATGAAATATTGTCATTTCTTTCAACCTCAAACAATGACAGATAATCTGTTATGGTGCTGGACTCTCACCCTTTATATATAAGTGGAAAATCCTTTTTTATAGAACTAGCAGCAACATTTACTTGAGCTATGGTATGCATTTCTTCTTTACTTTGCTTTGAAATACTAGTAATAACATTGATTTGAAGTAAGGTATTTATTTCTTCTTTACTTTCCTCTGAAATCTGTATATCATTTATTCTGGTGTTTACTTTATCAGACTGATTAAAATCTGTACTCTGATCCCTCTTATCCCACTCATGCAGTATTTGTACTGGCTTCTGAAAACAATAAACTAGAATTTATGACATTCTGAACATTTGTATTTGAAATAATGTGAACTTAAGACTTTTCAAATGCTTGCTTTATATTTGGCCCGAAAAATCTGCATGTTACCTAGACTGACTGTGTTTACATCTGTATTTACAATACTGGTATTTAACTCTGTACTTTGAATTAGATGTAAACTAGAATTTAGTACATTCTGAACATTTGTATTGGAAATTGTACTATAACTTAACTCTGTATTTTGAATTGCATGTGCTGTAGCATTTACACTGATGTCTGAAGGCTGTAAACAAGAAATACTGACAGAAGCTAACTCATTCTGTGAATCTTGAGTTAGTGTATCTGTTGCAGGGTGTTTCTGTGATTTAACCCTTTTGCTTCTGGAAAGATGCAAAACTCCCAAACTAATAACCTTTAACTTTAAATGAACATTTCTGGAACAGTTTTTTAGACTGCTTTACCCATTTTTTTAACTTTAAACCAAACATTTACTGGTGTCTTTAGTGTAGAGGTATTGGTTTGCATATTTATAACATGTAGTGTATTTGATGTATTTAAACTTTATTAATAATTACTGTTTGACTTAGCTAAAAAGCACATACATTCTTACATAACTTCATGATTAATATTTTCTGTGGTCCGCAGTTTTTTAAACTTTTTCTTGCTTCTTGGTTGTGTGTCATCACACTGGAAACTTGAAAGTTTGTGGAGATGATGAAGTATGTTGCTGTTAACGGGATAATGTCTTTTTTATGTTTTAAAGGAACACTGCTGAAGCTTGTAGATTTTTTGAAATAGTGCTGGTTTGTTGATGTTCTTTGAGGCTTTTCCTATAGTAGTGTTTTGAATAAACACTTGTGCTCTGCAATCTGTCTTAACAGCTGCAGTTACTGTATGTCATCTGCTCTGGCTGTTTTCTGTATGAAGTTACATCTGGAATATCAGTGATGTCTTACCAAAAGGTGTGCTGTGCAAGGAGTAACTGTAGTGTTGTCTGCAGTGGCCTTATTCTTTGTGGAGTTCACAGTCTCTCATATGGAAAAACACTGGTGTGCTGCCTGTTATGAAACATTTCTGCTCTAGTTACTGACAGAGAGGAAAAACATGTCAGAGACTGCTTTTACTTTGCCCTGAAGTCCGTTCTGTAGAATAAATATAGTTTGACTGCTGATAAGTTTGCTATGAGGTTTTGGAATTACTTTAAATGTTGTCCCCCACCATCGATGGTAGGCTCACCACTGAAAGAATTGATAAGACTATATTATACTGGACTTAATTGGAAACAACTAAAATGAGACTGGAATGAATATCTTTATCTGTTAATTACTCAAACTTGTGCTGAACAGGTGCCAGTCTCGCCTTTATGGACCAAGTCTTTTTGTACTTTTCAGAATGAATTCTGCACATTCTGTAGTTCAGTTAAGAATGTTTTGTTAGATGTTCATAGGTTCATAGTAGGTTAGTAGGCTAATCACCCAAGGTCCTTTAGAAGCCTAGCCATATACAAACCTGTGCACCCTAATTGACCATAGTTAGATAGATGGTCACAGTTAGCAGAGTGATTCTATGATCATCACCGACTACCCCTGTCCATGACATAAGTGCCATTCCTGGGTTGAATTTATGGTGACCCATCCAATTGTCAAGGTTGCAGTTAAATAGGATCATTGAGGAGCTCTGCTTCAAGTGAAGTGGGAGCTTATTCCAGAGTAGTGGAAATCTCTGGGAGATATATCTGTCTCTCCAACATGTTCTGTTAATGTCGCAGGCTAAGTTGAGATCCCTGGAGTGAACAACTCTTGTCCCACTTGATTTCTGGATGTGAAGCATTTTTATTAGGGCAGAGTCAGAAACTACTCTGTAATCCAGGCACAGGGTGCCTCTCAGCAGCCTGCATGATACAGAGTACAGTGACAGGGCTTTCAGTCTTTCCATGTGAGTCTTATTTTGGAGGACCTGCCCTGGATTCTGTTGGTTAGAAACCTCTGTGGTCTGTTCAGTTGCTGTAGTTGTCTGGTGAGATACATACACAAGGGAGGATTCTACTCAGTTAATGATCTGATAAGGGTCGAGTACAGCAGAGTTATAACCTCCTTAGTCTTGGATACGATGCCCTTATTTATGAGATGTGCAGTATAGAAGGACACATGGTGATTGAAGTTTAGATTGTTATCAACCTGTGTTCCCAAGTCTTGCACCACTGGTTTGAGCATAGAGGGATGCTATCCATATCATAATTACCAGGGGATACTTCTTTGCCAAATGGTATAATGAGTCATTATTTTGTGTTTAGTTTTAGTCCATGACTTTGGCACCAGTCATTTGTCTGAGTCAGCTGCTTCTGTAATATGTTTACATTGTTGGGGGGACTCAATGAGTCATCTGCAAACTTGGTAAGCCATGGTCCATCTACTTTCACCTGGACCTCAGAGAAATAGATTCCAAACAATAGTGGGCCCAGCACATATCTTTGTGGTACCCCATCAGTAACTGGTCTACTGATGGAGGTTGACTCCCCAACTTTGACAGTATGGGTTTTGTCGGTGAGCAGGTTGGCAAGCCATGTAGTGATGTATGGGTTAATCCCCAGCTGGGAGAGTTTCTCAATAATCCCTGAATGAGGAATTGTGTCAAAAGCCTTGGCTAAATCAAGATAGGTAGTATGTACTGCTTTGCCCTCCTCTAGGGCTTTGGTGACATTCTCAAAGAAGTCCACCAAGTGTAATAAGCAAGATCTACCCTTGATGAAACCAAACTGGGTGAGGCCAAGAGTTTGAAGGTGGCCTGCATCCTTTTTTATAAGGTCCAAGATGATTCTTTCCACGGCCTTGCAGATAAGCTTGGTTAGGCTTATGAGTCAATAGTTTCCTGGGTCACTTGATGGACCCCCTTTGTTCAATGGGATTACTGTTGTTCTTCCCTCTGCTGGAAGAAAGCCAGTGCTCTGGTTAGAGAAAGTGCCAAGTGGTTTCTGCTAGGTCTTGTTTAGATTGTTTAGTGAGCAACCTGGGAAGTTATCTGGTCCCCTAGAGGCTGTGCATTTGGCCTTGAAGAGTGCTTATATGGCCTTTTGTTTGGAGATACTTGGTAGTGAATCAGTATCAGGAATGCTTTGGGGTATGGCTGGTGGGATGGGGGGGTGAAGTTATTGCCAAATCTGTCAGCTAGCAGGTTAGAAATTTTCTCAGTTTCAGTGTGAGTAGTACTGTC
The DNA here is from genome assembly GCF_019279795.1 of Protopterus annectens. NCBI lineage: Eukaryota > Metazoa > Chordata > Ceratodontiformes > Protopteridae > Protopterus > Protopterus annectens. The sequence continues at coordinate 502,191,469 of NC_056747.1, read as the reverse complement.
AACTATAAGTTTGGTACACAGCTAGGCATTCCCTTTTAGGTTTGGATGTAACTAAATAATGCCTTATATTTGCCTATAGCTAGGGATGCTAATTTTGTCTCATAACTAGCCTTAGAGGATTTTACAAGGTTTCTGATTTGCTTGTTCAAGCTGTGGAGGGTATTCCTCCTCTGTTGAATAAGTTCCCTCTTGTTCTTAGATATCAATTTCTTTCTTTTATTATACAACTTATGTATACATATAGTCCACCAGGGTGGCTTGTTTTTTTTTGGGAGGACCTGGTTTTAGTCCTGTCAGGTACATCTGATTCAATACATTTGTTTAAGTGGCTATATAGAGCATTTGTGTAGTCTTCTGCACAGGAGTCATTGTTGGATGTGTTATCAGGGGATTTGAAACGTTTCATTCCACCACAAATAGAGAAGAACTGGCCAGTGTTAGCACTCCTTTTTTAATTTATTAAAATAAACAAATATAAAAGTCAGAAGAACTCAGCAAAAACACACTTTACACTGTATAACATCATTTAGAAGGCTATAGTTTGCCTTGGAAAAATGTTTCAGTTTTTTTTTTTGCTCCTGTGGGGGTGTCAGGTCTGATCTGTACTTCAGACAAGACTGATTTATGGTCTGACCCTACCAGGGAGGACAACATACAGGGGGTAGTGCAGTGACACCCCATGTTGGTGAGCACTAGGTCTAGGACATTCCAAACCTTGTGGGTTGCAGACTAACTGTTCCAGTGCATTTGAATTAACAAAATCCAGAAAACTCAGAGTGATCATGTTTGTGCTCGTATAAGTCACCCAGTCAATGGAAGGTTAGTTGAAATGGCCCATGACCAAGGTGTTTGGCTGTATACTGAGCAACTCTAGCAAATCCAGATAGGCAGTATGCTTCTCCTGGTTCATGGTGGGGGATCTGTAGCTAGTGATAATGTCGTAGGGTATTTTTACTATAGTTATTTTGACCTGGAGTAGCTCAAGAGAATTGTGCTGTTTTACCAGTCTCAAGGTGTATTTGGATTTAATGAAGATGGCTACACCTCCACATTTGGTTCTTTCACACTCATTTTGAGGTCTGAACGTGTGAAAGGCATTGTAGCCTTGTACAGCTGTGATGCTCTTTTTGGTCTTGAACCAAGTCTCAGTGACTGAACAAACATTCGCATCTTTCATGGTGAGGAGTGCTTCCAGGAAATGCAGTTTACTCTTTAGGTTCCTAGCATTAAGCAGCATGGCCTTGAGTTTGTCTCTAGCGGATTTCTTTACATCAAAAGGTTTGTTATTTTGACATTGCCTAAAAAAGGCACTATGGGAGAAGCAAGTGTCTATGCCAGCTTCCAAAAGCCTTGAGGAAACAGATGAAGGTCATCTCTGGCAAAGCAGCATGGTCGGTCGACCATGATTTCCCAGGCTGTCAGATACTGGATCCCCCTGGAATGACAGGAGAAGCTAAGCCCAGTCCTTTTTTGTCTGTATTGTGGCATCATCCTAGATGAAGGTAGAATGCTGCTTTGGGCTAGGGACATACCTGCCTGGGACACATAATCTGAGAGTTCAGTCACATCTGTCTTCATATAGTCTAGGTAGGTACTTCTCAAGTCATTCATTCCAACATGTATTATGACAGAGTAATAACGATAATTGTTGCTGAGTGACTTGAGTGCATGGATCCTGGGTCGAGACAGCCAGCTGACCGTGACCTTTTCCTTGTCCACCCTGATGAGGGGGACATCTGTGTCTCTCACTATTGAGTCATCTGTGACATGGACATTAGGTTTTGAGGTGTTTTGCCTTAGGGGCTTAATTGTTGAAACACTGCTATATGAATGTTATATGTTCAAAGATTATTAACAGGCCAACTGTCCTTGTTGGTCATTCCAAGACCAGCCAATTACCCCATGTGAGAATCAAACCCTGCACCTTGTGCTTATAAGGTGAATACTTTAACCATTATTCCAGCCTCCCACTTTAGTGGTGGATTCTGTTCATGTACCAGTATGTGTAGATTATTTGTGCTTTGGAGGTCTCTGGTCTTTTGGTAGGCTGTTAGTGTGTACATCCATGTATGTGGGTTTATGTGTCTTGATCTTATCTTGTGTGAGTGAGAGGTGTATGTTCTGACAGCCTATATGACATCTTGTTTATTTTTATGTGAGAAGACTAACTCTAGTTTCATGGTATAGTTACATCTTTCACATAATGTATTTGTCTACTTTAGGAGCAAGTTGTTGCCAGTATACATGAGGCAATTGCTAAATTGCCTCAAGATGCCCATGTCAATCAGGCTGGCTGGAAAAATGTTGGGAAACTGACTGTCCATAGTATAACAGGTAATTCTTAAGTAGAAATTTTTGAGCGGGAAAATTACCTCAGTTATTGCACTGGGATTAACAAGGGGACTTATTTTATAGAAGATTAGGCATGGAAAATGGGCAAGACTGCTCACTGCTCAGCTGAGTTGCCTGCAGTGCAGATGTGTGCAGCTGCATTGCCGACAGAGCAGCAGGGAAGCTAGGAGGGTTTCACTGACTGATGTCTAGGGGAAAAATAGTTTCTAGGTGTTTGCATCCATGGAAGGTGCCACTAACCCCCGTTGTGCGGTGTGCAGCTACACGCATATGCGAGGCTTATATACAGATGAAATTAAACAGTTTAAAACTAGTTTGGTAATAGGAAATCATGCAATGATTCTTCCTCCAGCAATCCCCAGCTCAGGCAAGACTATATCCACACACTTCTGCCACAAGGGTGCAGGGGAGCCCTTCTTAGATGGCTGGATTTGGGTTCAAGTGTATGAAAAACTGGCTAGATTCAACAGGTCTGTATCTAGTCTATGCTAACTAAGCAATATTTCAGTGCAAAACAAGTGCAGGTAATAAGCAGGCCCAGACAGTGTGCAGGTAATAAGCAGGCCCAGACAGTAAAAACAGTCAAAAGGCACAAATTAAATGCAGTAGAAAAGCAAAATATAGCTGAAAAAGTGCAGATCAAATTCAAAATAAGCCTAAATTCTTATTCTTAGCTTTGGATGGCTTAGATTTAAGCAGAAACACTCTGGACCTTTGGCAAAGGAGACCAGATGCAGAGCAGCTATGATTAATAGAGCCAAAAACCCAGCAAATGCAAGGCTTATATACAGTCAAAATTAAACAGTTTGAAACTAGTCTGTCAATAGGAAATCACACAATGGTCTTTCCTCCAGCAATCCCCAGCTCAGACAAGGCTATATCCACACTATTCTGCTACAAGAGTGTAGGGGAGCCATTCTTAATGTAAGATGGCTGGATTTGAATTCAAGTATATGAAAAACAGGCCAGATTCTTCAAGTCTGGATCTCGTCTATGCTAGCTAAGTAATATTTCAGTGCAAAACAAGTGCAGGTAATAAGCAGGTTCAAACTGTAAAAACAGTCAAAAAGGCACAAATTAATGTAGGAAAACAGTAAAATACAGATAAAAAAGTACAGATCAAATTCAATCAGAAACACTCAGACCTCTGGCATAGAACACCAAACACAGAGCATCTCCAGTTAATTTAGCTTAAACCAGAACAAAGACACTTAAAATAACAGGTGCAATAAGCTTTCAACCAGTAAATCCCAACTCAGAAGGGTGGAGACTACCCTCTCCTCTCATAAGAATGTAGATCATAAACCTTCTTAATGTAAAATAACTGGCTTGAAGCCCAATCACTTAAGCCAGAACTATAACACTCTTAGAATAACAGACACAATAAGCCTTCAACTAGTAATTTCCAACTTAGAAGGATGTAAGCTAACTCTCCTGCCACAAGAGTGTAGACTTGAAACTTTCCTTATGTAAGATAACTAGTTTGAAGCTTGAGTGATTAACTCAAAACTAAGAGGCCAAGAATAACAATTACAATTAAATCAGGCTGCTAACAAGCAGTAATAAAAGCAACTGAACACTTTTAAGAACAAGTGGCAAAAAGCAAAATAAAGTATTAAGGTAGGAAGAAGCATAGGTACAATAAAAGCTGCTGAATAAAGTGCATTTTTTGGTTAATAAGTAGGAAGGGAGGCAACAGAAGAATATTCAAGCTTTAGAGAGTAAGGGGCTGGGCCTTCTGTCCCTACTCAGCAGAATGAGCTGATGAGATTGCAATGGGAGGAGTATCAATAATCAGATTAATAATAGGGGCAGACAAACTCAAAAGCCACCAACTTTAAGAGTACATCAACAGTTGGGCAGATGGGTGGGAAAAAACAAATGCAGACAGAGATCAGCAATAGTCTGTCAGAAGCAAGTCACATAAGCATTAATTAAAGATACTTCCAGAAATTTCTAGTTAGAGATGAATGCTGTTTATCAGCTCCTCACACTAACTGGAAGTTGATCACTTTCTGCAAAGGAATTATTTCTAACTTTTCTAACTGACTCTAGCCAAGACCTCTTAAACCTCCAACAGAACAAAAGCACTTAAAACAAATCAAATGCAATATAAGACAAAGATTAAAAAAAAAAACAGAAGTAACCAAATTTTAAACAGGAAAAGTTCATTTCAAAATCAAATGCAGACAGAGATCAGCAATAGTCAGACAGAAACAAGTCAAATAAGCACTCCAGCTAAATAAGGAAGTCTCCAGAAATTTCTAGTTAAAGAGGAATGCTGTTTCTCAGTTCCTTCCACTAATTAACTGGAAGTTATTCACTGTCTGAAAAGTAATTATTTTCTAACTTTTCTAACTGACCCTAGCCAAGGCCTGTTAAACCTCCAACAGAACAAAAATACATAAAAGAAGTGCAATATGAGAAAAAACATAAACAGAAGTAACCAAACCTTAAATGAAAAACTTCAATTCAAAACCAAATGCAGACAGAGATTATCAATACTCAAGCAGAAGCAAGTCAAATAAGCACTTCTTGTTCTTCCTGATACAGACTCACTATTGCAAATCTAGCTCCAGTCCCTTCCCATAAATAATATCTCCCGCTGAAAGCTGATTATTTCTCCCAAAATGTTTCATGCGCATAATAGTAGTTTTAGGTGTAATATCAATATATGCCGGTATAATCCTCCTCTCTTGCCAATAGCCCCTTTTATCATAAATCTACCATTGTCTTTTTTTCACTATTGGATCCCCTCTAGAAATCATTATTATTATTATTATTATTATTATTATTATTATTATTATTATTATTATCATCCTTTTCATTTGTCCCTGATATTCTGCCAAATGTCCCTCCTGAAATCTTTTCTTCAAATTTGCATGCTCATTTCAATCCAAAGTATTGCTGCAACATTTCTATTTGTATCCTAAACCACAGAAGTAGCCATAGACCATAGAGAGGGTCCTTGACCTTACCTGGAAATGTTTTATTAAGGTGAGAGTAACAAAAAAAACTGCATGCAACAACCATTTAGAAATTTTAAGTTATGACACGTTTGTGCCTTTTTGATTACCTCTTGATAAGATGAATAGTGCATGGCTTACAAATAGGACATGGTAAGTACCATACAGCAATTAGACAACTGAAATTCTTGGTTACAGCCAGGGTATCCCACAGGGCTCTGTCCTAGCCCCTTACTTGTTTAGATTGTATTTTTCAGACCTATTTTTTCATCTTAGGTGTTCTAGAATCTGTATGGAGATGACCTGAAATTGGGTAAACTGATTACATGTGTTTACAGATATGACATGTTTGCAAAAGAACTTGAATAAATTGACCCTTTGCACACAGGAGAATAATATGCTGATAAATACATCACAAACTAAGCATATGAGATTTGAGAGACATAAATTGGAAGGTGAATATTTAATACAGCGCACAGTAATTGAAACTGTAGATTGATTTAATGACCTGGATATATGGGTAAATCCAACTTTGAGTTTTTCAAATCAAATCAAGTTGTATAAAAGATTTATAAAGTCTAGAAAATCAGACATGATGAAGTCATTGTTTGTGAATTACATTAAACCCAAACTTAAGTATTGAATAACAATATGGAAACCTTATAAGAAAACAAGCACGAGTAAACTGGAAAGAATAACTTGAAAATATACCAAGGACATCCATGGGTATAAAAACATGAGATATTATGAAAGTCTAAAATATTAAGTTGTACATTATCTGTTATATATATTTAAGAGGAGATCTTATTCAGGTATATAGGGCATTTAGAGACAACTACCTTTGGGAATGTGTGGTTATCAAAAAGTAGTAGAGAATCATCAGACAACCTATGTAGAAGATTCTAGAGGAGTGAGAAGTGTACTAACTGCTTCTTTGAGAGAGCAGCTGATGCACGGACCAGACTACCAAATTACAGTAAAGGAGGCAGTAGTTTAGATATTTTTAAGAACAGCTTGGACACTTATTATGGGAACAACTGTTTTGGTATTTGACATGCTAGATAGAAGGGCATTAATGTCTGTATTGTATATATTTATTGTATATAGGTATGTATTTATAGAAAATAAACAGTTGGTCAAATTTTTGAAGGTTGTTGTCCTGGCAGTGCGTACCTGAGTTGCCTGTTGACATCCAGAGTGTGTAAAATTTCTCCTCCCCTGCATTTTGGTTCAGGATAGAAAACAAGAAGATGTACAGCCTGACTCAAGTTATACTCTGAAACAAGTTTAGGAGTAAATAAAGAATTTATTCTCAAAGTTATCCTTACCTTGAAATGATCAGATAAGGTTGAATTATCATTAGAGTTTGCAACTAAGATACTTTTCTAGCAGAAATCAGAGCAATCAGTAGCACTATTTTCTAAGGTAATAACTTCAAATCAGCCTCAAGAACAGGTTCAGAATTAAGATCCCAAGAAGGTGCCACCTGTCTTCTAGTTGAGTGGATATGTAAAACCCCTTTTAAGAACTGTTATATATGAGGTGGACAGAGGGGCATCCATGGACAGTCAAGCAGAGATGGCTGAGAGATTAATCTTGATAGAAGAATAAGAAACACCAGAGGATGTTAAATCACACAAGTACTGTAGAAGCAGAGGCATCTGGTTCTGAAAAGGGTCCTGATTCTTGCTTTGGCACAAACTAGAAAATATGTTCCACTGAGCCAAATATGATTTTCTACTATCAGGTTTATTAGCATCCTTTAATACCTGCTGTACTTCATCAGAAAACAGGAGACTAAATGTATTAAAATGCTGTCATCCTGATAGTGAGTTAAAGTAATTGGAGGCTTGAGTGTATAAACAACCCCTGTTCTGTGTGAATACGTTCATCCTGTAAAAAAGCTTGTGATAATTACCCTTGGCCATTTTCAAAAGAAGGGAAAACCACTGTTGCCAAAACTGGGGTTACTGCAATTGTCTTGGGAGAATCTTTTTGAATCTTCAGAAAAAAACATTTTATGAGAGGAAAATGTTGAAAAGTCTACAGAAACATTCCCATCCATGGAAATGGAAAGGCATCTGTCTTCCAAGACTTTGTACAAGGAGTCCTGGAGCAGCATTTCTTTAACTGCTTATTGTAAATGGGGACAAATAAATCTATTTGAGAAGCTCCCCACAGCTGGATCAATTCCTTGAAGATCTCCAGGTTCAACTTCCATCATGGGGCTCTGTCCTCGTCATGCTCACCTTATCTGGACTGAACATAAGTAGTCTGCTTGGACAGATTGTGCTGAGTTACTAGTTCCCAGTCTACTATAGCTAGTCTGCAAATGGAGTAGCATCTGGGACCCATGTTTACGTACCACATCATTGTGGTTTTGTCTATAGAAGGGCCAAGAACTGATTTAGAGATTTGAGAGCATTTATTAGGGCCGTGACTCCTCTGACATTTATGTTTTTCAGTCTCTCTCGCTTTTTCCGTTGACTCTGAACTGCCACCCCATTGGATACACCTCTCCAGGAAGAGTCTGAGGCATCTGTGGTTATAGACTGAGTAGGGGAAGGAAGGGAATAGGGGATACCTGATCTTGAGAGATAGATGATCAACCCACTAGAGTAATTCCCTTTTTATAAATCCTGGTACTGGAATTTGAAATAATAGGGGGTGTTGGTGTTGGGTCCAAACTGATTTGAGGAACCACTGAACTTTCCTCCTGTTAAATCTGGCCAAAAGAATAATGATCATTGTAGATGCTATGAAACCCAGAATCCTAAGATAATCCTTTGTCAGATATCGGGGACTGGTTGAAGAATATCAGAAATTATTCCTTGTACAGTTCTGCTTTGTACTGTAGTTTGTACTGAGGAAGAAAAAAAAAACTTCATGGGGTAAGACCTCTCAACTTTTCAGATTTTTACAGAATGTCCAGATTTTTGCCACATTTTTTTGGTCTGTTCCTCATAGAAATTGTATGTTTTTGACAAATCATTCGGGTGATCTAAGAATTAAAGTCACTAAATAATTAAATGCATTTGAGTTTCAGACTTCATATCCTTCAGAAAAATGCATACCAACAGAGATCATGTTATTCTAGCAACTTTTTAAGTTTATAACAGCAGTATTTAAAATGTGTCCCTATATCTGGGCCTTCATACCCCCATTATGTCAGACTTTGTCCAGATTTCTTGCTCTAAGAGTTTGAGAAGTATGATGGGAGTATATCCAGGAGAAAGCCCAGAAGCACTATCCTATGTGATAGACTAAGAGAGTTTTCTTTGTTCAGCTGAAATACTAAGGAAAAAGATTTTTTACCAATTTCATAGATTTTTGATAACTTATAAAAGGATGTGCAAAAATATGGCAGTTGTCCAAATGCAGAACAATGTGAATGCCCTGCATCCTGCAGTGGTCTGTAAACACCCTTGAGATGTAGACAAACCAGATGGTTAAACAGAAAATTGAAAATATAAACTAGACACATAAACCTGTTAATGTAGACAAACCAGATGGTTAAACAGAACATTGAAAATATAAACTAGACACATCACATAAACCTGTTAAAAGTATCTGAAATCTTTGATAACTGGAATGTGATGAAAAACATCATTTAAATCCAGAGTTATTAGAGAAGTGAGAGATGGAATGAGAAGTAACAGAGACTGTAGAGAAAATGTTTTCACTTTTGGGGATTTTGATGTGAAGGTTTAAAAAGATATTGGACAGTTCTCCAAATTCCCTCTTTCCTTGGTACTGGAAAGATTCTTGAAAAGACCCCATTTCCCTATTTGATCTAGGAGAACAGGTTCTGTAACTCTCTGAGATAACATGTGATCCAAGATAGGAGAAAAACAGAGATTTGATTAGATAGATGCTGAAGAATCCTTTGAAAAGGAGGATGAGCGTCCTCCTGCCAGTTCTTGCCTTTTTGAATGATTTGCAGATCCCAGGTGTCAGAGCTTATCTGTTGTCACAGAGGGAAGTGAAGACACAGATCTTGGGAAAGATTTACTAGAATATCAAGGTGGGAAGAGAAAAATACATGATGGGGCATATAGTCAGTTTAATTTTTTAGATTTTCCAATTTTCTAGGAATATTCAGTTTTCTTTTATGAACCCCCTGCCACTGATTTATGAAATTTTGATTACCTGCACCTTGCTGAGATTGTTTACTTTCTTTCCTATAAAAGATGGTTGAAAAATCTAGAAAACCCCTGAATTAACTTTTCCCTATCATCAAATCTTTGAGATCTCAGCAGATGAAAATCCAAACAATACCACTTTATCCAGGGGTGTTCAGGAGCTCAGTTTGATGTCCTGTGGTAAATTCTGGGAATGTTGACAAGGCAAATCTTGTCATCACTGACCAAGGGGCAGCTGCTAAAGAACCAGCAGTAATGGTTTCATAAGAACATTTTGGTTACTTGAGACACAGAAGATATTAAAGAATTAAGAAATGTCGTAGTCTTGGAAGAAGGGAGTGTATCAAGTGACTTTCTCAGATTGTCAAAGGAAGCCATCAGAAACTCAGATGTGTGAGCCGGACAATAAACCATTCTATAGGCCGGGATGGAAGAAGTATAAACTTTCTTCCCAAATGTATCAAAGCCTTTCCCATCTTTGTTAGAAGGAAAAGGGTTAGCTGTCAAAAGATGTCATAAAGTCTGTAACAGTGTGAGGACCTAATGGCCAACAAGGAACAGTGATTCCATAATATAAAGTTTGCTTCTCACATCCACTGCACAAGCATCTATATATCTTTTTATAAATTTCTAAAATATTAGACAGATGAATATTGATTGATGCATTACTACATAACACAGCCATATGATTTGAAAGAAAATATCTGAACCTTGTTTTACAGAAATAAGTCTGAAATTTCATATTTTTGTTCCGTATTGCTTTTTCATTTTTATAAATCTCTGTATTAAATACAATTTACAATATAGCATCATGGAAATAGAATAAAGATTTAGATACTTGTATTTGCTCTGATAATCATAACCTTTTATGGGAGTAACTTTTTTGTTAAACTTGCATTAGACACCCTCTAAGACTTTGATCTGACTGTTAGTGTAAATACAGAACATACTATTATATGCAGGTGCTTGGCAGAAGATGATTTTGACAGAGAAATCAGAGCAATTTCTGATCTAGACTTTGAATTAAAAATGTGTGGGTCCGAGGAGCCTTATGTAATTTATCAGACTTCCCTGAGGCAGGTGGTTGACTGTCAGGCAAACTGTTAGCTGCAAAGAAAACATCCTCTAATGCTAACAAGATAGAAAGAACAAGTACACTTTGAGAAAAATCCATATGTAATAACTTTTAGTATTTTGGTTGGAGTCTGGTGTTTGTGTTTGCTCCCATTGAAATGGCACTGTCATTTTGATAATAGTATCAAAGAAAGAAAAAATTTCAGTAGGGAAATGTGAAGAAAACTTTCCTCAGAGTCAGATTCCACCTTCAATTGGGTAGGAACTTTAGAAACATAATCTGAATCTAATTCCTTCCACTCAGACTCAGAATCTGAGAAAGAGGAAAAACTCTGTCTTTTTAAATTCAGTGAAGATTCAGAATGTAGAGACTGAAAGGCTTAGGAAACCCTCAACAAAACCCAGCCAGTCTTCTCTGCCAATCCTATGTGATACTGCAGAAGAAAAATACCTAACTTTTTTTAAGAGGACAGCCAAACAGCCACAGATGGCATGCCTGTCTCTTGGTCCTTAGTGGTTTTGTCAAACAGCACCACCGAAGGGACCAAGAGAAAGAGATGAGCAGCACGAGGTACTTGAAATGGCCACAACAGAGTCACTCATCAGTGGGTGTGGTGAAGAGGAAGTTGACTTCAAGACCCAAGATTCCCATACAGCTTTTTATTTTTACAGATCGGGGAGGGAAGAACTGTAGATCCTGAAACCTGTTCCATAACTCTCTTACTAATGCAAATAGTGAAAGAGCTCAAGGAGCAGGTTCAAGGACTGAAGGCAACTAACTTGAACTCAATTAATTTTTTCGTACCCCTGTTTGTCTCAGTGATGGAGTAAGAACTGATGGTGCTGGTAATGAGGCCAGTTCTGATAATGATTCTGATGCTGGACTTAATTTTAGTGCTCATTCCATTTTTCCAACACTGAGCGAGAGAATGGTGAAGGGCCGAGTTGAATGTTGTTTGATTTAATGAAGGTCTTGATCCTCTTTGGAAGACAACAAGGGGCTCAGCTAGGCTAAGCCTATTATTGGTCAAAAAACATAGACTGATCAAATTCCTCTCTATTGGAGAAAAATACACAGCAAGAGAGTAAAAAAGATTTGTATTGGATGGCAAGTAAGGTTATGGCAAGTCCATAACTATTATTGGCCAAAAGACTTGGATTGAATAAGTTCTTTTCAATTGGAGAAAATCTGCAAGAAGAGACTGAAAGACTTTTTGATTAGTCAAAAATCCTTTTCCTTATGGACATAAAGATTGATTGGTTAGCTTAAACAAGTAAGCAAACTATGATCATTTACATCTATTTTAAATATGTCATCTGTTTCAAGTGTTGTAATGTGATTGGATGTTTGTTCTTTTAAAAATACGATACTCAAGACAAATTAATCAGGATCTGAAGAAGACATATTGCTGAAAGTGCATGTCCTGGTTTTGAGTGAATAAGCTTGTTTTATTCATTAAAGCTTTACGCCTGTTTTACTGTGGTGGAACGTTCCTTGTCTTATCAACATTTTTCTGTTTCTCTTGGGATGTACTTTGGTAGTGTATACCTGATTTTTTCCTGGATTGATGCTGTTGAATCAGGGCAAGGTAAAGGCACCATAGAATGTGGGTCGTATAAGTTATGTCACTATATCTTTACACAGAAGGTTTTTACACTTAACAATGGATGGAACAGCAACATTAATTATTGGCAGTGGGAACTGGACAACATCAATGATAGTATATTTAGCATCATGTTTAGGATGCCACAGTTTTTATATTAGAAAAAAGTGAATGTGCATTAAATAAAAGAATATATGAAAATCTTTACAACATGAAAAAGAAAATATAAGTAATTCTCTTTATGGACATCAATCAGTTTGTACTGGTGCATGTACATTTTATGTTTGTAATATTAGACAGAATACCTTGAGATTTAAGGGGGAGACTGCGAGAATATTTTTAATAGAGTACAAAGAATTAAAATGACAACTGAATTTAAATGCAACAAACCTACCCAGTATGAATGATATGGTATCAATACACTCACAATTAAAAATGAAAGCAATGAGCTTATAGCATTTAAAGTGAAGTAGAGTATAATTATAGGATCTATATTAAATCAGTGAATGCTTAGAAAAGCGAACGCTGATTTATCAACCCCATATAAGCGAAGGCTTACAATCCCAAACACTTGAAACAGTGATTTTTTTCCCAGGGGAAAAAAAATTACTGTTCCACAAAAAAAAAAAAAAAAAATAAAATAAAAACTTTAAAACATTACATAAATTTGGAGCTTTGCCCCCCCATACCCCCCAATGTGGGGCCTGTGCCCCCACACCCTCCCCCACCTAAATATACCAACTCTGAGATTGCACTACAGTGAGGAAAATGGCAAAGTAATGGAGGCGACCAAGCAATTTCTTTCCCAGGGAACGGAATCTCTTATATGCCATTTCGCTATTTTGCTGTTTTGTGCTTTTAAGTTTGATCAAGATGCCTTCAAAGTATTGCGTCTTCAATTATATAATAGGAACCCTAATTACACATTTTGAATTTTAGATTGTTTACAGAATGCTAATTGAATATTCATTCATTTATTTAATTACTTACTTATTTAATTATTTTTTATGTCTGATATTCACTATTTATTACATTAAAATAAATCAGCAATGAATGCTATTGGAGTATATAATATGATGGATTATTAGTTTTTAACATGTACCTCAAAACTTCACTGGCCTTTTTTTAGGTATACAATATACTGTGCCTTTAAACCATATTGTATAAAAGGAAGTGAAATTTGGGGAAGTGTAGCTTCTGAGGAAGTTCCAGTAGAGGAACAAAAGCGCTTAATCCTTTAAATAAAAAACATGATTTAAATGTTTGTGCATCTTTTTTTAAATATTTGTGCATCTTTTTTCAGTATTAGACCTTTATGTGAGTTGTTGGATGGTTACATTCTTCATCTACTCCGTGGTCTTCATTAGTGGTTGCTGTCATTTTGTTTATAGTTATCTGCTTTACCCTTTGGACTATCGAGTGCATCAGACATGTTCACAAAGTGTCTAGTTCCAGTTATAGCTCATTGCAAGCAAAGGGGTATCCAAATTTTCCATATGTACAAAATGTGTTTATATTTGCGGAGTGTTCTTCAAAGTGTTAGGAATCTCTCTTTCTTGGGTGAGAGATCTCTTGTACAAGCTGGGGTTCTAAGAGACCATTCAAAAGTCTTTCTTGACTCCCTCACAAATGATTGTAGTCCTGTGATGTCAGCTAGACAACTCAGTTCAAAGAGCCTTTTTCCACAGGAAGAAATAGCTCTTCATTTCGATCTATTTCTAAGGTTTTCCACTCATACATTGTTCACTGTGAGGGAATACCTCATGATTTTCTGTTGCATGGCATCTGTGATACTAATGATACCCCTGGCAAGACTCCACACAAGAAAGATGCAGTGGTGTCTGAAATCTGTTTGGTGTCACCATCAACACCCTTTGTCTTTTGAAATCCCAGTGCTGGGGTCTGTCAACTGAGAAATATTTGGGTGGAGGCAAACAATATCCCTAAATCCAGGTTTCCCCTTCTCCCTCTCTGCTCTAAAGCAGTCAGTCACCACAGATGCTTTGGCCTTTGCTTGGGGAGCAGTTTCAGAAGGGAAAAAAGTGCAGGGGGTGTGGGAAAACAAGGACAGATGGAAGCACAAAAATATCAAGGAGATGTTTGCCCTGATCTAGTCCCCCAACTCTCTGAACAATCTTTGGTCCCCAGGACCTCTTCAAATGGTTACAGACATGCCACAGTCATGTAATGCATCTACAAGCAAGGGAGAACCAGGTTGTACCGCCTTTGCAGACTAGCTGTGTTAGCTTGGGATATGACTTCACCACGCAATCACTGCAGGCATCCTACATTCTGTTAGAGCAAAATTGTGTTGCAGACAAGGTGAGAAGGACTAGGTTATACCCTCATGAATGGAAAATAGATCATGGGGTCTTCCAAGATTTGATACATCTTTTGGGGGTTCCTCAACCAGACCTCTTTCCCTCCTCACTGAACAATCAACTGGTAAGATTCTGTTCCAGGACTCCATGTAAGAAGGCTTAGAAGACAGATGCATTTTCTTTTCCTTCAGCAGGAGTATTCCTGTATGCTTTTCCACACACTCCATTAATATCCAGGGTACTTCTGAAGATTCAGAAAGAATCCCCCAAGATCTCCGTGGTGACTCCTTTCTTGCCCGAGCAGCCACCATTCTCCTTCCTTTGGAACTGGCCAGGGACAATTACCAGAAGCTTTCTCACTAACTGGATCTACTCATACAAGGACACGGGTATTTGATACACCCTGACATCAGTCATCTTCAACTGGCTGCCTGGATATTATGGTTTTAATTCTTTTTAGGCACTACTGAGAACATACAGCACATACTAATTGAGACAAGAACGTTTACTACTAGAAAATCATATATTAGCAAATGGAAAAGGTTTTCTAATTGGTGTCAACAACATAACCAGTACCCATTCAGGACTAGTTGTACTCTAGCTGGGCAGTATTTGTGTGGACCATTTCAGCATGTTTCTCCATTGATTCTCCTGTTTCAATACAGTCTCATGGGTTTTGTATAAGAGACCTCCAAAAAAAAAACTTGGGATCTTAATTTTGTGTTAGAGAAACTAGCACTTGCTCCATTTGAACCAGCTAATTTGCTGACTTGAGGTTCTTAACATGGAAAACAGTTTCACTGATTGCTCTGACCTCTGCACTAAGGGTCTATATTATATAAACGAAGCATTAAAATGTCGACTCACCTTTGATCGACCCCTATTTCTTGAAACTGCACAACATCGAACCCTCAAATCACAGATTTCTTTTAATGGAAAAGAAATCGGTAGCCCAAACACTAACACCACATTATGACAAACACTATTAAAGTGGGAGGCTTTGCCTCCCCACCCCTCCTAATTAAATATACTAACTCTGAGATAATACTACAGTCAGGAAAAGGGCAGATTTAAAAGAACGACCAACTGATTTCTTTCCTTTGGAAAAAAATCGATGATTTGACCGTTCGATGTTGTGCAGCTTCTAGAAATAGGGGTCGATCAAAGGTGAGTCGACATTTTAATGCTTTTTTTATATAATACAGATCCTGCAAGAAGGGTATCTGAGTTGCACGCTCTTATGGTGAGTCAATCCTATCTCATTTTCCATAGGGGCAGGGTTTTTTGAGAACTAATCCTTCTTTTATCCCTCAAGTGGTATCCATGTTTACTATCCATCCCCCCATTTTTTTTCCTGAACCTAAAAATGATGGAGAAAGGATTTTCCATACCTTTGATGTCCACAGACAACTTTGTTACTCTGTTGACAGAGCTAAATCTTTCAGATCTTTGAGTCAGTTGTTCATTTATTGTGAAGGTACGGAGAAGGGACAATCTGTGTCAAAACAGATTATTTCCAAATGATTGTGTAGGCTATTACCTTTTGTTAAACTCACTATAACAAAATTATTTCAGTCAGGGTCAAGGCCCACTCTACCAAGACCTTGGCTTCATCTATGGCTTTTTGAAAAGTGTTGCAATTTGTAAGTATTCTAGAAGCTTCTACTTGGTCGTCTGTACATAGTTTTACAAAGCACTAAAAGCTTGATTCATTCTCTGGGTCCAGATCAAGCTTTGCTCAGGCAATTCTTCAGGAGCTCTTGGACTTCCACCTCCCAAATACAGTGATCATTCAAACATCTACTGTTTATAAGTTCAGCTTACACAACTGTACTTTGTCTCTTCAGACACTTCCCTGAATTGCTTCCTCAAGCTCTTCTGGTATGTCTGGATTTGAAGGATGCTTTCTCCAGCTCTTGGACTCTACTCCTTCCACCTCCCAAATGTAGTTAGCTAAGCTAATCAACCCATATAGCCAAGGCTACTGCAGCAGTGATCAGTATGATGAACATAGTACAGTTATGTAAGTTGAACTTATCATAGCATTAGATGTTTGAATAATCAGTGCTCCACTTACCACTTCCTTCCTCCACCCCCTTATTTTTTAGTGTGTTTTTTATGTCAGGGTGTTGTCATTTATTTTTTGTTGTTCCTAGCATTACCCTTTCGTGGCTCACCCTCACTCAGTCTGCTGACAGGAAGGCTCTTTAGGGCTTTGTGCCCAAACTTGTTTTTTAGTTAGCTCAGCTTGACCTGCTTGATAGTTTGCATGTGTGGTAGGTGCTCAGAAGTTTCGGAAGCTGGCTGGTTGTTATTATATTGGTGGGATATAATCCATATAGCTAAGGCTACTGCAGCAGTGATCATTCAAACATCTACTGTTATGGTAAATTCAGCTTACACAACTGTACTTTGTCTCTTCAGACACTTTCCCCTGTATTGCCTCCTCAAGCCTCAAGCTTTTCTGGTATCTCTGGATTTGAAGGATGCATACCTCCATACTCATAGTCACCCCCTCTTCAGGATGGTTTTACATTTCTCTGTTTCTTTCTTTCAATATCAGTTCTATGCATTGATGGCTTGTGCCATTGGACTGCAGGACTGCATCCCCCCCCCCAGCTGTGAAGAAAAGAAAAAAAAGAACATTCTAAAAAATAAAATATTTATAAATTATTTCAATTGACTGACTGACTGGCTGCTTTGCTTAGCTATGAGTCTGACTGACTCGAAAAGTCCCAGAACTGGAACTGCACATGCTCGGTGAGTTACAGGTTTTAAAAAAACTTAGTTTCTGTAAAGCTGGACTGCTGTAAAAGCAGTCCAGATTAAGGAGAGAAAGCATCAGTGTGATGTCCAGAAGTCTATGCAGTTTAACCACACGGTAAAGTGGAAGGGGATTGGACTGCCACTTTCGCAATCACGTATGTGACATTGATGGCTGGATGGCTATTGACTGGTTCTCGCTCTCTTCCCAAAAAAGAGAGCAAGAAACAGTCAGTAGTAGCAGTACTTTGGTTGCTTAAACAACTTGCATTACAGGGAGTTTGTAACTTCATGATTGGACAGACGGACAGTCATTTTTAAGTTTAATTTGTACAGAGGTAGGTGTCCGACTCCTTGTCCTTGTGTTACTTTTCTTTTACTCTTGTTAATGTTGTCATGGAGTTAGTTGAGTAAGCGGCAGTATAGGTAGTAACAGCAGCTGTTTACTTATCAGTTGAATTAGGTTAGGAATAGAGATAGGGTTTCTAGTAGCTGGATATGAACTCCTCTAGTTTATTAGTGCACCACGTTGAAAGCTTATTTTTAAGGGTGCTACCAAGGCAGTTGGGGTGGATTTTTAGTGCAACTGTGAGCTAAGAATTTCCCATACAGAGATCTTCAAGGAGACGGAGGTAGGGTTGGCTCTTAAATGACGAAGGTAATATCACGTTTTACATGGTGTGATGACTTGAGCGAGTGTTAATCACCAAGGCACATCTTATACTGGGATGGATATTTGTGATGGTAGAGGGTGGAATGGGAAGCAGTAGGGTAGAAAAGTAGAGTTAAGTCTAAAAATTGTTTTTAAAGATATGAAGTATCGGTGGTATATCAATGTAACAGTAAATCATGGAGATGAAATGAGAGACTATAGACTTTTTTCTGATAAAAAAATTATATCCATAAGGATGAAAGAGTAAGAGAACAGGACTGGGAGGAGAAACAAAGTAGTTGTAGTACTGAACCTGTTTTTTAGCAGTAGTAAGCTTTTAATTTGATAAAGGAAGCCTAGTTTGCAGTCAGATTAGTGGACTGCTTATTTAGTGCTCCAGTCCAATTCTAGCTGGGGACCAAAGTGTACTGCTATAATTTTGGAGTCTAGAACTAGGCAAGACTCGGTGAGGTTGATATCTTTATTTGAATAGTACTGGAAGAGGGAAAGTTTTAGTAATCAGGTTGAAACAGCATAACTTGTTTGTTTTAATTTTTATTTTTGTTTTTGCTGTTTACTATTAGCAAGTGTTGTTAACTGTGCAATTCATAGTAGAGTTAAGATGAATACTTTCTGCAATGGTGATGCAGTGGTGCAGCAGTTAACATTGTCTCCTCACAGCAAGAGGTTCTCTGGGTTCATTCTCAGCTGGGGTGCCTTCTGTGTAGAGTTTTTATGTCCTCCCTGCATTCACAAGGGTATCCTCTGGGTGATCTGGTTTCCACCCACATTCCAAAGGCATTACTCCCTGTGCCTCTGCTGAAAATTGGCTCTGTCCAAGTTAAACTTTCATGGTAAACAAATGTTAAATAAATAATGATTTTTTTAATATAAATATTGCTGGAGGAAGAATTGAGGGGGTGTCATCTGTACATTGCACTACACTGGGGGATGACAGAATTTAGGTATGATGTTGATCACTATAGTAAATAGTGATGGAAAATTTCAGAGCCTTGGGGTATACCAAGGTGTACAGAGCTGGGGAATAAGATTTGTTTAGATGATCTAACTGCATGGGTGTTTTCAGGTAGATAGTTTGTAAACAATTGTAAGGCAGAGCAAGTGAGGCTGAGGTTAAAAAAGTTTAGATATGAGGAGATTATTGCTGATCATAATGATGTTTTTAACAAGTCTAGAAAGATGACACTAATTGAGCAGTTGCTATGATATAGTACAGAGTAAGTTAATATGTGAAATTAAGGCCTACAGTTTCAGTTACATATCCTGCCTGAAAACCACATCTACAGTTGGACAGTGAATTATGTTTGTGTGGTGCTGTAGCAATTTTTGGAGATTGCTTATCTGAGCTCTTGTCCCTCTCTGCATTGCCTTGGTTTTCATTACTGAAATGAGTTTGTGTTATGCAAGGCTGAAGTCACCATACATTTCTGTAGGAATGCAAAGAAGAGGATAATAAGTACAGAAACTTCCGGTATCGGCAATGCTGAATATGGAGCAACCATAGTCACCCATCTCAGGCCAGTCAAGAGAAAAACTGACACCTGCTATTTCTTTGTTCAATGCTGGAAGAAAAAGAGGCATTGTTTTCCAGAGTGATAGCCACCTGAAACATGGAGGTCACTTATTGCCTTTCATTTTGTCGTGAAACTTCTTTTTTTTTTTGTTATGCACATGCTCCTTTTCATGTCTGTCAAACTGTGTTTGCCTTTCACATTTTGTTTCATATTACTTGTGTATATTTTTTGACAAACTTTCATTCATGAAGAATCCCTTGAGCTGATTTTTTTTTCAGTTTTTAGCTTTTTTTAGGCTTCTGAGAAAAAAAAATTCTGAGGATTTACTTTTCCTCTATTTTCTAGCTTAGGTAAAATAAATGGAGGTGGAGTACTGTGATATGTCACCTGGTCCTAGACAAACTATGCATTTCCATTTGAAATTTCAGACTGAAATCATTGACAGTTGCAAATGGTAACCTGATGCAAAAGTCTAGCTTGTTTATGTAATGCTGAGGAGAATTTAATTTCCCGAATCTTTGTCAACTGAATTATGTTTTTTGATCACTAAGAAACAGATTTTTATGTAATACATATGTTAAACTTGTAACTGATTTTGGAAGACTTGGGACAGTGAAGTGTAAGCCCTTCTAAGATGTCAGAACTTCCCTTATTACAATATACAACTACAGCCTCCCACCCCCCAAAAAAAGGAGTAGGGTAGAAGGCAGCCTAATGCAATGTGAAATAACACTCATGGTTGTTGCCCCGTCACAGTCCAGCTAATGTGATTCCATACTATGTAATAATCAATGCAGCGTATATCATGATAATACCCAAGTTCTTTTGACACTTTCCATTGTCAGGGAATATAACGTGAAGCCATGATGCAGTGAAACTATAAAAGTGAAAATGTATATTAAATCACATTCTCTTATTCTGTCAATGTCTGAAGTTAATAGTATTAATATTTTAAGGTCACCTGATTGTTTGGGAAATTAACGACTCTGCAGTCTTCTTATTAATTGTCTGTGTGTAACAATTGCTGTAAAGTTTAGCCAGCTCCGTTGAAGTACTGTAAAATCCCTAACAGTAACATTCAGTAGTAACTTCAGTCACTCTCCTATTTAGCCTGTTTGTGTGTGTGTGTGTGTGTGTGTGTGTGTGTGTGTGTGTGTGTGTGTGTGTGTGTGTGTGTGTGTGACATGTGTGTGTTTCTCTTGCAATTACTTTTTAAGTTAAACAGCTATTTGATAACTATTTTATGTAATTAATAATGTTTTAATATGTTGTCTTAGGAGCTGTTTTTGGTAGCATAGACTTTGAAAGACACTTGTGCCTCTCTGGAACCCATGCCATCTTCAAACTGTTAATGTTTAGTTTATTGCCTATGACTGATTCTTTAGAAAGGCATATATTCCTTTATCTACGTCTATTTTTTGTGCCTGTGTTTGTGGTGTGTACAGATGTTCACATCACATTTTTGGTCCGTTTTTCATAAAATTGTGTTTTTCTGGCAAATTACTGGCACATCATTAAACATTGAAGTTAGACAATAATGACAGACATTTGAGTTTCAGATTCCCTTCAGAAAATTCATACTAATGCAAGATCTACAATTTTATTAACTTTCTAAGTCTGTAAGAGCAATATTTAAAAATTGTCCTTATTTTTGGGCCCTTGTCCCACTTTTATTTATGGCTTTGGCCAGATTTCTTGCTCTGAGCTTGAGAGTATGACAAATATGTCAGGGACATCACCATCAGCCAGAGACATTTCAAATTGTGGCATACTTATACCCCACTCCCCCATGTAGTGACTCTGGAGGTAAGTCTTCAAACCAGTCTGTATATACATGTAACAATGTGCTGTGTAGAGTATTCAGCATGTGCCATAGTGACCAAGCATTTATTTCATGTAAATTGGTAAGCATGGCCAGAACTGATCCCACCGTACCATAGCTCTGCCCCTTTCTGGTTGGCCACACTCCTTCCCATTGGCCCTATCCATTCAGCTGTCTCTTGCAGCCCCCCTTTGATCTGAAGTCACCAGCTGCCACTAGTTCTATGCTTTGCCTTTTAGTCTTTCTATAGCTCTAAGTAACTGGACTTTACCAAATGCCTGATCCCTGTGGTAGCCTTCTACAGACTTCAGGGAATTCAAATATTCCCTTACTTGGACAACTTTCTAATTCAAGCCCCCCCCCCTACATTTCACTGTACTTATGTACATTGTGGGGTTTATCTTCAATCTCAAAAAGTCTGTGTTGACTTCCTGTCAGGACCAGGTATTTTTGGGTTGCAAGATTCAGACCATTCCCATGTTGGCTTGTATCCCACCTCATAAGGTCCTCTCTTTGACTACTTATTTTCCAGTCTCTTCTTCCTCTTCTACCCCTTCCTGCAAGGGGATTTCTGAGCCCTGGGTACATGGCATCTAACATCTGCATGGTTCCTTTTGCCATACTCCACATGAGGAGCTGTGAATAGTATCTCAAGACTGTTTGAAACCAGTACTATTGCCCTCTGGAGTATATGTTCCATCCCTTGCCTTGTCTGAAGCTTGAGCTCTGCTGGTAGATTCATCAGATTTTCCTCAATCCAGGCATGCCTTTTCAGCTTCCTCTACCTATTCAGAAGCTGTAAATAGGTGCTTCCAGTCATGGTCGGGGAGCATCCTCCAACAACCTAAAAGTCCAGGATATTTTCTCTGAACAACTACTGACAGACCATATCAACATCAGGGAGATGAGTGTTCTACTCTAGCTCTCCAGGCATTTCTCTCAATCTGGGTTCCAGGTGCGCTAGAATTTTTTTACAGACAATACCACAATTATGTTGTACATTGACAAGCAAGGCTTACCTTTTATGCAGCCTGGCTCTTTGGTCTTTTTTTTTTTATTTTTTTAAATTATCACGTATGACGTAGGCAATCATACATGTATATAAATGAAAACAAACAATTTTACATAATTTTAGTTGCAAACATTATACATTACTTAAAATCTATCCAGTCCTTGCTAGTCATATATTACATAGCTTATTCAAAGTCTATCCTCTTTTCACACTTGTTCCTCCTCTGCATGCATTGTTCCCACAATTCCCATTTTTGTTCTATTTAATGTGTTCCTATCTTTTTCTAAAAAATCCCAATTCCAGTTATTTTATCTCTGTTATTATATTCACTACTTCTAGTACAGTTGGTTTAGACTTTGATTTCCAATTTCTACTGATTTCTTTTTGGCAGTCACAATAATTAGACTCAGCAAGGCCTTACTATGTCTAGGCAATTCCAATTCTGTATCATACTTCAAAAAATAATTTCCTTAGTTACACTAATTTCCTCACCAAGTATCTCTGACAAGAGTAGCCTGCAGGAAATCTTTAAAGTCTGGCAACTCATTACACTCCCAGAAAATATGTTCGCAATTATCTCTTGCTTCCCCATCACACCTTCAACTTTTGTTGCCTCCCAGAAGAAAAATTCTTTGGAGTCTGCTTGGGGTATAAAAATACCTATGTAAATACTTCCAAGCAAAAATCGGAAATCTTCTAGACTCTGTTGATAATTGGGAGGCATACATATTTCATCCATTGTTTATTTCTGAATTGCTTATCCAGTCTCTCTTCCCAATCCTTTCTAATCTCCTCTGATTGATTCTTACAAGTTCTCATGCAATATTTTGTAAGCTCAACTAATTATTCCTTTTTAACAGTAGCTTCTCTTGTAGATTCTAAGAAACACTCTACTAATTTTGGTCTTTTGCTTAGGATCCCCTCATTTATTTTTCTTTCCTATACTTTGATATCACTCCTTAATAGGGAAGGCAATCTCCAGCCTGCAGACCAAATAAATCTTAATGTCTTCCCATTCTACTACATTTCCCTTTCTAATTATTTGCTGCCGATACCTTGGCCCTTTTGCCAGTTTTCTCCAATAGATTCTAGCCCCCCTCACCTATTTTAGTTATCCCTAATTGCAGTCATCCCTGTTTGCAGAATCTCCTTTCTTCATTCCCTTTTTGACTTAGTTCTTAGAATACTTTCTGCTACTTTGTGAATGTAATATTCTGTATCATTATTGTTATTCTCTTTACAGGTCTGCATCCAAAATCTGAGTGTCTCCTTGTTTCTTGAACTTTCCCTCATTTTATCATCATCCATTTCCACTTTGAATTATAATTATCTGCTTGAGCTCTGAAATACTCCATCAAATTGGGTAATCCCTATCTGCCTTGTTCTATTGGAAGAATCAGCTTATCCCATTTAACTCTTGCCATCTTCCCCTCCCGGATAAAGTCCTTCAGCTCTTTATTAAGTGCTATCCACAACTTCTCATCTTGTAGATAAAAATACATTAGACCTGTGTATATGACTAAAGGGGGTCTATGTTTACTCATCGAAGGTTCCTTGAACCTCAGATGAGAGAACACTAGACCTTGAACATTCATTAACTGAATGCTCACTTCATGGAATGTGTGAGATGAGAGAAGTAACTAGCTGGCCAACATTTGCCTGTCACATGCACCACAGTATTTCAAACCCACCCAGGTGGGGGCTGGCACCCCCCAGTGTGGGAGACTTCAACCCCCACCCCCCAAATATATATACTAACTCCAAGATTCCACTACAGTGGGGAAAAAGGCATGGAAGTACTTGGCCAACATTAAGAAATTTGCCCTTTTCCCCACTGTAGTGCCATCTCAGAGTTGGTATATATAGTTGGGGTGAGTGTGGGGGTGTTTGGATTACTGTGGTGTGTGTGACGGGGAAATATTAGCCAACTGGTTATTTCCCTGTCTCACACATTCGCTGAAGTGAATGTTATTAATACATGTTCAATGGTTTGGTTTCACTCATCTGAGGTTCAAGGAAAGAACCTTTGATGAGTGAACATAGACCCAGCTAAAGGAACTAAAACATTTTAACTGCTTGTATCTTACTATCAATATTCATATAACAGAGCTTCTATTTTCTCAGTTTTTGTATTATCTTTTGTTTAGTTTCTTCCCACATATCCTTTCCCACACTGGAATCAGTTTTAATCTATACTCCTAAATACTTTATTTTATCATGCCCCCATAAATATGGATATTGCTGAACAAATTTGTGTGTTACTTTACTGCTATTCACTTTGTTTTAGCTTCATTAATTTTGTATCCTGAAAAAAAACTGAAACTGTACATCAAGAGTCCCAAACAACAGTGGTATTTCCTTACAGTCTGCTTCCCTCTGAATCATCATGTTCTGTTGATGTTGTCAAATGTTTGCTTCCTGCCTCCCCTTCACAAAACCACATTGATCTATATCTATCAATTTTTGCTATCACCGTTGCCATTTTTTTAGCCATTATATACATAAACACTTTATAATCATGGTTTAGTATTGAAATAGGCCTCTATGAAGCTGGATCTGATGGATCTTTACCCTCTTTAGGTATTGCATCTACCACCACTTTCTTCCAGGACATTGGTACTTCTCCTCCTCTTAAAATATTGTTAAACAAAACCTTCCAGATCTTTATCAGTTTTTTCCTCCTAGCTTCCAATCTTCCACAAAATGTCATCTATTCCTGGGGGACTTTCCTGTAGACTGGTTATACATCACCATTCTTATCTCATCTCCTCCTATCCTGTTAGTAATTGAGCCTAATCTGCCTCTAACCTTGGCATATTTATTTCTTCCATAAATGTTTCCATTTATAGATTTTCTTGATTTCCATATTCTCTGCTTTATACACAGACTTTCATAGAATTTATGAAATATTTCTAATGCTTCTACAGGATATCTTATCTTCCTTGGTTGTGGCTTCCTAAGCTTGATAACAGCCCTTTCTACTTTCTGTTGCTTGAGTCATTGTTCTAAAAGTTTTTGTGCTCTAGAGCAATTATCAAAAAACAGTTGCTTAACAGCAATCTTTCTAAACTCATGTATGTTATAGAGGTACTCCCTTACTTTTTGTTTACCTTTCTGCAGTTGCTCCTCTTCTTGCTCTGTGGGATTCCCTCTATTTTGCAGTACTTTAACATTTGTCAGTCCCTCTAAATAATTCTTGTTACTTCTTAACCATATGTCCCTTTCCTTTATTTTTAGCCTATTTTAAACTGCATTTTAATTTTATCCCACTCCCTTGCTATATTTTCAGAAAAAATTCTGACTTCTCTAGTAATACCTGAATAATGTCCACTAGCCATTCCTTAAATTCTTCTCTTATCAATTGATAGGTAGGAAAGTTCCAGTGTCTCATATTTATTTCATTACCTTGCATTTTTATTTTAGTTATTACTGGCGAGTGATCTGAAATAGTTATTGAATGCATATCAAAACTTTAAAATAATTGCACATGTTCCTGTGACACGTAAGTTCTGTCTAGACTAGCCCAGTTTTTCTATCTTGGGGAATAATATGTAAATTTACTCCAAACTTCTACTACAGAATTCACATCTCCCATGCCAAATATTTCATAAATCTCTTCAAAAATCTAACATTCTTTGTTATATTTTCCCTTCTGGGCCCCTCAGAAGCATACTCACTACTGCAAATCAAATTCCAGTCCCCACCTATAAGTAATATTCCTTGCTGAAAGCTGAGTGTTTCTTCCAGAATTTTATTAAGCTCCATTATAGCAGTTTTAGGTGGAGTATAAATACATGCCAGATTAGTCATTCTCCCTTGTCAGTAGCCCCTTAGAACTACAAGCCCACAATTATTATCTTTTTTATCCTCTTTTTTCAGCCTTGGCACTCCCCTTGCAATTAATATAAGTACTCCTGTTTTCCTTTGTCCCAGGTATTCTGCTGAATAACTGTGCCAAAAAACCTTTATCAAATTCACTTGTTCATTTCTTTCCATATATGTCTGTTCTAGCATACCTATTTGCACTCTACAGTTTTTAATGCAGTTTACTACTCTTTCTGTTTTGTATCTGTCTGTGAGACCATCAACAATTAAAGATAATGTGGACAGCATCATTATGTTAAAAGATTATTATTCATACCCTTTATGTCTAACAGCTTTTTTGTCAAGTATTTAGTTCTAGCTTTTGTATTACATGCATACACTAATGTTTGACTGGCTAATCTTTTATACAGATGATTTTTATCATATCCCTTTGAACCTATATCACATTGTAAAAACATTTTGTTTTATTGAAAGCCCTCAAACAAAAAAAACAAATACACCCTCAATACACCCCTAACACCTATTAACTTAATACTAACACAAAATTATGTACATCTTCAAATATAAGTTTTATCTTCCTAATAGAAACAGTTGTCTCAAACTGACAGCTGCACTCAAAGACTTGGGTTAAACTATAAGGAGGTTTATCCATGCTAAGATGCATGGTACAGACTTTGCTTCTACTTAGTGCTTTCTGGTTTTGTCTTATCTTTAGTCTTATCTATACTTGAATACTTTCAGAAAGCATCATCTCCAAGCCATTGAAAAAAATAAGTATTCTGTTTTTATTGCTGTCAGATTGTCTCCATGGAGACATGAGAAGCAGATACAGAGTTGCTTCTACAAACATGTATTTGCTAGAGGAAAGCTTTATTATATTGAATGCTTTTTTATTTATTTGCTTTCTGTTAAAAATTGTAACTATATTAAGCCAAGAGCCTTAATCCAGCCATTCCCCTATAGAAGAATGAGAAAAAGATAATTTTTTCTTGTATCTTGTGCTTTTGACCTGACTTTTCTTTTTTTTACATTACAGCGTCAACATTTCCTAAAACTGAACAAGGAGAAAGAGGAAAGAAAAAAAAACAAAAAAAAAACAAACAAAAAAAAAAAACAGGGACAACTGTTTACTGTAGTATCCCCAGTACA